>NW_011888820.1:11462109-11497003 GCF_000151845.1 Pteropus vampyrus | reverse complement strand
CACAGAATCTAAGAATTGTGGGAAAGTATCAAATGGTCTAATATACATTTAGTTGAACATCTGAAAAGACTGAGAAATTTTATTTTAAAAAGCTACCAATCACAGATCTATAAAACTCAGAACATCAGATATTTAAAAAATCATATTTAATCTGCTGAAATCCAGACATGAAAAGAAAACCCTGCAGGGAGTGAAAGAAAAAAGAAAAAGTACTGATAGCAGAACAAAAATGAGAATAGCGGGTTTCTCATCAAAAACTGTGAAAGTCAAAAAAATTCACCATAGTGAAAATATCTTTTCAAAACTGGAGAAATAGACTTTTCAGAAAAAAAACAAACAAAATCTGTTACCAGCAGAACTGTACCATTGAAAATGTTAAAAGTTCAAGAAAAAATGAACATGATATTAGACAAAAACTCTGGAAATAGTTAAAATGTAACTAAATATAAAATACTTATGTTTAATCGCTCTAAAAGGTAATCAATTATCTAAAGCAAAAACAGTAGCAATGTACTGTAGAAGAGTAGTGTGTAATATTTAGATAACATGAAAGATGGGAGGGAAGAATTTGGAATATATAGTTTTAAAGTTCTTACACTACATGAGAAGTATAACAATATTATTTGAAGGTAGACTATTTAAAGATGTATATGGTAAACCTTAAAGAACCTACTTTTAAAAAATGAGAAATGAGGTATAAAAAATAAGCCAATAGTAGAGGTAAAGTGGAAGCAAAAAAAAAAAAGTTCAATTAGTAAAATTCAGGCAAAGAAAGAAGAAATGTAAAACAAGTGTAAATAATTTAGCAAGATGGTAGCTTTTAACCATATAAATAATTACATTAAATGTAGACAGTCCATATATATTAGAAGACAGATATTGTCAGATTGGATTTAAAAATGACTCAAATATACGTATGCTTTCTGTAAACAGAAATATAGTAAAAGACAATAGAAAATAATATATTGTTCAAACACTAAAGAAAACCGGCAATATTTATATGAAAGAAAATAGACTCCGAACAAGCAATATTACACAGTGTATGTTACAGTGATAAAAAGGTTCATTCACCAAAAAGTCATAGCAATCCTAAAAACTTATACATTTAACAAAAAAGTTTCAAAATACATGAAACAAAAACTCATGGAATTGGAAAGAGAAATAAACAGACCAAAACTATAGTTAGAGATTTCAATACTCCTCTCTCAGTAATCGACAAAATGAGAGCAAGTCACTAAGGATATATAAGACCTTCAAAATACTAACAATTTGGTCTGAGTGACATTTACAAAACAAACAAAAAATACACATTATTTTCAAGTACCCCTGTCTCTACGCAGGGTAAGATGAAAACTATATTAATTCTGGGACATCTCAGGGTTCTCTCTCTTTAGAAAGACACTATTTCTGACTTACAAGGCATGTTCGTTGTTCAAAAATACTCTTTGTTCAGAGACTTGAACTGTGCAGGAATGCAGGATATACAGGGAGAATTGTTTCACCATAACAAGAAGCTATATTTCAAGGAATTAAAATAGAAAGTGATGCAATTAGAGACCAATAACAAATTATTAATTAAGTCAAGGTCAAAGAGGAAGTCACAAGTGAAACTAGAAGATGTTTTCAATTAAAAAAAATGAAAATACAAAGTATCAAAATTTATGGGATATAGCTAAAACATTGTTTTAAATTTATGGCGGTAAATGTTTATATTTGAAAAGGAAAAACATCTTAAATTGAGATTTGACCTTAAGAACCTAAAAAACGAGCAAATTAAACTCTAAGCAGAAAAGAAAATAAAGAATAAAATTCAATGAAATTGTAAGATAATTCAATGTAGTAAAGAAAATACTCCCAGAAAATGATGCTAGAATGACTGGATATTTATATGTGGAAAAATAGTAAAACTTTACTTTTACCTCACACCATACATGAAAATTAACTTTAAATGTATCATAGATTTAACATAAAAGCTAAAACTATAAAACTCCTAAGAGAAAACAGGAGAAAATCTTCACAAGTCTTGCAGGTAGGCAAAATTTTTCTAGATAGGAAGCGACAAGTATGGACCATGAAAGTCAAAAGAAATTTTGCTCTTTGAAAGTCACTATAAAATGGAATGACAAGACACAGACTAGCATAAAATATGTCAACACACATATCTGTTTACAAATTATGCCTCAGGAAAAATTTTTAAAAATCCAAATAAATCTTGACAATATAAAATGATGATGATGATAATAATAATGATAATGATAATAATAGTAAATAATGTCTTGAGTTGTTAAAACAAGCACAGTAACCTTAAGTTCTTAAATAGATAAGGAACTGAATAAGTCAACATTTTCTAAGATCCTTGTATTGACTGCAAGGGAATTTTAAAAAACTGAATTTAGATTTTGATATGGTTTAAGATGGAAGAGTAACCACTTATATTTGAGAAGCAGAGTTTATAAGTTCCAAATTAGCATTATTTTTAAAAATTGAGAAAATATATTTAATTATCTCAAAAGTCCAGAAAGGAAAGAAAAATCTACAATGTGCAAGACAAAGAGTACAAAATCAGTCTAAGATTATTGGACTCAATTTTTCAAAATCAACTTTAATATACACATTAAAACATAAGGGTGTAAGTAAAATAATGCAATGAATTTTACCATGCAATTTATCACCAAAAGATAGTCATAACATTAATGTCATACAAAACAGACAATAAGGAATAAAGCATTACTAAAGATAAAGATGATCACTTCATGGTGAAAAAAATTCTATTCCTAGGAATATATCAATTCTTAATTTTAAATCTGGATGAACCTAATAACACATCAAAATATATAAAAACCTAGTGAAAAGGAATGAGATTTATATTCTTATCAAGTTGGTCAGGGTTTATATTCCAACAATAGAATATTTTTTCCTCCTAAAAAATTCTAACTACATTCTAGTAGAATCCAATTCTCTGATTTAAAGATTTTCCCTATTCACCTAATAACTAAAGCATCTTGTATTCACTTGGTTCCAATAACCAGTCACCTTCCTTTTCATAAAATCTGCACAGATGGAAAGTATACAGTGTATGTTTCACTCCATTTCTCCTACTAACTGTTAGCACAGCACATTTCTGAGTTAAATCCCTCTTTAACTGATGTTGCAGAAAAATTGTGACATGAAATGATCAATATTGTGTCACTAAAGTCTTAAGATGAAAAATGAAAGTTGAAATGTCTATTTTGGATTTAACGGTGAGCGCATTGACAAAAATTTAAAATGTTGATAAGAATAATTTTTCTTCTTTCTACCCTTGTTTTTGTAACAGGCTGATCTTCTATAAAACACATGATTTGCCAGAGTCCGTACCACGTGTCCATATCATGTGTCAATCATAAAACAAAAACTCGATATGTGGGTGGTAGATAATCTTTAAATGACATCTCTGCTAGTGATGACATAAACCTGGAAATATCTGAAATTTTTGTTTGTCCTAAACTTTCCATGGTTACAATTTTTAAAAAGAAGTTATTAAAAATACATATAGCATGATTACAGAAATTTAACTCTGGCAATAGTTGTCTAGGTAGTTTTATGCCCTTTATATAGGAAACATTACTGAAAATTTGAAACATTTTAATAAACAAAATCTTCTAAAGGACCCTTAAGTCAAAAATTTTTTCCTGGTATATCTTTTGGTGAACCAAATAATTATTTAAATATAAGTGTCCATCCAATAATGCATATAATTTTGATGTTGGTATTTTTACATTACAATGCTAAAGACATATCAGTTACTGTAAACTATCAAAAGCTTACAGAATTATAAAAACAGAATTGAACATGAAAGTTCCTATGTTTAGTGATTTAAACATTTTCTGCACATTTGCAGAGATGGGAATCAGAAAGGCTTTTAGCTTCTCAACTAAACACTGAGTACAAGAAGGTATTATATAATTCAAAGCCTACAATTCTATGTACATCCAGATTACTCATAAGACAGAAAAATATTTCAGTCAAGCAAAGATTTAAAATTATCTCCCATGTGCTCTTAAGTATTTACCAGAAATTGTTTTAAAATCAAGTAAGGGAATAAGCCAAGAAAAAGAAAGGCATAGATCTATAAAACATCTAATTCACTTCCCCCTCCTTGATTTCTAAAGTTATATATTTAAGTTATCAGTAATTGGTTTGGTGCATGTACCAACAGTCCTCTGATCTATTCCCAGGAGAATGTACAGCTATTTACCAGGTTAACTGTACACTGGAGTAAATGGAGTATTTAGACCGTTTGAAGATTTTTGAATGATTTCTGAGCTGACACTGCTACCAGGAGATTTGAGACACCACCATGTTTCTCCAATTAGAGTAGAAGCTATGGAGGTGTTATATGGCACAAATTAATCTTACAGTGGTTCTGCTGGATACCTGTGTGTAGGGAAATAGAGATAAACACTCTAAATTAGTAACTGACATTTATTCACTGACCTATGAAGTAATAGCCAATAAAGGCCAAGTAAGAAGGGACAAATGGAAATGTTCCATCCTTTCAAAAAAATTAAGGAGATCTGAAACACAACCATGTTTTTCCAATTACAGAAGAAGCTATGGGGTAACAAGATATGGAAAAGTAGGATGGGGATCCCATGGTCAGAGCTAGAGCAACAGAGCTAGTTTGGAGCAGGAATGTGTAGGTCTGTGCAAGGGTGGTCCTCAAGGGGTGGAAATAAAAGCTGGTAGAGGTTTCGAACTTGTGTGTGGTCACACACTATAAGGTACAAATGTCAGATACTATTAGGTGCATTTGGGAAAAAGTTTAGTAAATGTATAGAAAGCAATTATTTACAACATAAAGCAGAAAATTATACAAGTTAGGAAACTTAGGTATAGCACATTCCTTGAATCAGCATGGAACAATATTTTCATAAATATGCAAACACTGACTATTGATTTAACTATAAATTGTGATATAGTTTTATGGAGAGGAAAATAAGCAAGTGGTAAAGAGCTAAATTTTCAACTGTTCCAAAGAGAAGTCTTAGGCAATATCTAAAAATAGAAGTGAAAGCCTATCATTTAGAAAAATTGAGTTACATACAAATAAAAAAAACTAGGAGTTGCAAGTGATTGCCTTTATAAAATGTATAGAATGGTTGGATTTATTAATTGTACAATTATTTGATAAAAGTAAAATTAAAATAAACAAAAGTTATTTTCCCTACTCCATTTACACTCTCCAGAGGCAACCATTGATAACGATGTTGATTTTATACATTCTTATGCTTACTATTAAACTTTTAATAACTTACATTGTATATTTTATCAGAATTTGAGATGCTATATTGATTCTCGTATGTGAAATATGAGGAATTTGGTACAGTTAGTCTACCTTCCAATTCTACTCCTTCTCAATTTTTATTACATTTTTATTTATTCATATATTCAAAATACATTATTGAGCTCCTACTATGTTCTAGCCACTTAGGGTATGTAAATGAACAAAATAAAGATCCCCAGTATTGTGGAATTTGCATTCTAAAAGAAGACAAATATATAAACAAATAAATACTGGATTAAGTAAATAACATACTGTGTTAGAAAATAAGACTGTGTCATTGTCAGGCCATAGATGCTGTAACTGCTTGATCATCATTATTGCTGGGTACAGACCCACCAAGAAATGCCCCGAAGAATCTCCTGGCTTTCAGACTCATTTCTCTGCAGTCATTTTATAGCATCAACCATGGCTCCTCATAGCACCCAGAGTCAATCATCTTGGCCAAAATGCTAACTCTTTTCTTGGCCTGATGGTCCATTGGCATGACAAGTTTAAAGTGTCCAGGTCGCAGTCATACTTACAAGTTCAGTAGAACCCCCACTGTGTCCTGTGGTAGAAGCATTCTTCTGGGAATCCAGAAATGGCTATGACTGCAAGCACAAGAATAGCAATTCTGTAAGTAGGTCACCCCAGGGGATGGTGAGAGGAGCCAATCTCACTACTACCCCTTGTTTCCCAAAGCAATGTATTCTTAATAGGAAAGTACCACTATCATATTGGCAATTGGTCCAGGACATGTACCACAGCCTGTGGGACAGCAATCTAAACCATTAGAGTTTTATCCTCAAGCTAGTTTCTTACCTGAGCCAGTAACAGACTATTCTAGGTCTACCATTCTAGGTCATGAAGTATATGGAAAGATAAGTTGATTCCATGGTCATGGGCCAATTTTCAAACCTGACATAAAATAAGTTTCTTTGTCTGAGACTATATTGTATAGAATATACATGACAATAGTTCAGGTACTCTAAATCCTGGAAAAGTTGAGTTTGCAGAGGTACTTTGAGCAGGCAAGAATAATACATATCCTTATAAGGATGAATTGCTGCCCCTCAATGATGGAGATCAAACATAATCTGCTGCTAAGTGTCTGGGGTAAGTCCTAGAAGGATAGTAATTCTTCAGGGATTGGTACTGGTCTCTGTTACTAACGCATTGGCAGTTGCTAGTTAAACTTTGGTAAGAGGGAGTCTCTGCTATTAGCCATCACAGGCATTCAAGTCATGGGTAGCACACTACACCAACACTGGAGTAGCCAAGAACAAGGCTGGCTGATCTCACAGAACAAGTCATTCTATCTATCCATTTACTGATGACTTCTCTGTAGCAGAGGCTTTTGTCAGACATTACCATGAGGCACAAAAATCTATGTCTTGTAATCACTCCCATAAGACCAGCCACAGTCTAATTTCCTAGATAGCCTAGACTCTGAATTTCCAATTTTACTCCTTCAAGGCTTCTGACCAACCAGCCAAGCCACTAGTTACTTTTCATGTGTCCACATATATCTATACCTTATGCCACTTCATCCACGCAAAGTGAACTTTCTAGTGTACAGGTTACAGTTTTGCCTCCTAGTGGAAGTTCCCTTTTCCAATGGTCTAAGTGGTATCATAGTTCATTTATGGCTAACACCAACATGGTGTTTAATTCGTGATCTCAGAATTGTTTCTCTCTCTTTTAGTTGATCACAGGATGTCATCTAGAAATAGGATGATCTCATATCCCAGTTTGCCTGGGATCATTCTAGTAAATGCCATATATCCAAGACTAATTATTAAAGTAGATGTAATAGGATTCAGATCATGATAAGTTGCTGTTGCATAGTCATTTGGTGTTTAATGGTCAGGCACTCAGTCTTTATCAAGCTCCAATAATGTTCCAGGAGTTATTTTTGTAATGGTATTTCTCTGCTGCAGAAAAAAAGATCTTGTCTAGAATTCTAGAAGTCTTTGCTGCATCTCTCTATTGGGGAATACCATGCTACCACAAGCACCTTTTCTATGACAATCTCTAACACCGTCAGACATTCAAGGGCACACAACCTGTTGTAGACCCTTCTTCTTACCCTGTGCCCCACTCTAACTTGACAATCTTCTAAGTTACTCAATAAGTGGGACTGAGCATTATAGCCCAGGGCAGTATATTTTGTCATGCTATTAGTGGTGAGTAGTAGGGATAATCTGTCAACCTACAGACTTCACTGATACAGCTGGCCCCTGAATCTCATGTGGTTTTTTTACCCGCCCTCTTGAATACATGTGCCTTCCTAGTACTTCTAGAATATTTCTAAAATACTTGCCACCTCATGCTACCTGGTCCGATTAGCATGATGCCATCAATATAGTATTTACCAGCATAATGTTCTACAGAATATCAAGATGACAGAGGTTCCTGCACACTTGTCGTGACATAAAACAGGGAGAATTATTATAACCCAGAGCAGGAGTATAAATGTGTCTTGCTTCATTTCCCATGTAAATGTAAATTGAGGTTGATTCTTCTTACAGGAATTGAGAACACATTCAACAGATGAATAGTACATTCCAAATGCTAGAGGCTTTGTTAATCTGTTTCAGTGAAAATATCAGGTCTGTCACAGCAGCTGGGACTAAAAACACTCCTTGGATCAGTGTATAGGCATATATCATCACCTACCAGAATTAATCTGTTTTGGAGGGGATTGAAAATAGGTGAGTTTGCAAATAGGTGTATTGGGAACCACTAATCCTATATCTTTTCAGTCTTTGAAGATTGGTGTGATCTCTTAAAATTCCTGGTAAAAAGTGATTATCCTTCAGATTTAATTTTTTTTGGAAAGATGGAAAGTTTTTCATTTGACTCTTCTTATGTGGCTCTCATTGGCTATTACTTCGTAGGTCAGTGAATAAATGTCAGTTACTAAGTTAGTGAGTGTATGCCTATTTCCCTGTACAGGGGTACCGAGTAGAACCACTGTAAGATTAAGTTGTGCCAGTACTCCATTTAATACCTCCATAGCTTCTACTCTAATTGGAGAAACATGGTGGTGTCTCAGATCTGTTAGCAGCGTCAGCTCAGAAATCACATACAAGAATCCTCAGTCTAAATGTTCCACTTACTTCAGTGCATACTTAAGCTGGAAAACAGTTGAACATTCTTTTGGGAATGGATCAGGGAACCAAACATATGTACTTGTGGTTTTGCAAGGTTTTTCGATAAGGGTCTTCAATCAGTGGGTTCTGGATTATTGAAATGGCTTTGATCTGGAAACTGAGTGAAGAACTGTGACTGTTTTCATTGCAGTGGCTGACATAAGTCATTTGCTCATCAAGTTTTGATTTTTTTTTTTTTTGGTCAGACAAGCCAAGTCACATCCAAACTAGTCCTTTATCTATCTCACCATTTGTATACCAACATCTATTTGCTATTTACAGATATCTGGGGGTCAAAGCACTCTTAAAGTAATTATGTCTACCTTGCTTCAGATAGGTAAGTGCCACTAGTTGGTTTCTGCAATTCCTGGATACCTTCCTTGCCTTTGTACTAGGAAAGCCATGCCTCTCCTAGAGTCAGACTAGACAGTAGGGAAAAGCCACCAATAAACTTCTCAAAGATGCTAGTTTCTCCCCTAGATATTCCATTGCCTTAGTGAGTCAAATCTGTGCAATGCAGTACAGTAGATGGAATTTGGGCTTTGTAAATATATGGGTCTTGTTTCAATAGTGGCTCAGCTATTTACTAACTATGACATTAACTTCTCTGAGCTTGTTTGCTCAGCTGCAAATAAGGAGATAAAAATATCTACCTTGCAGGGTTGCTTTTAAGGTTTAAGAAACTAGCACAATACTACGACATGTGTGCACTCCCAAAAATGTTTCTTTCCTTTCTCTCCTGTCATCAGGAACACTGTTAACACCTCCTCACTGTCCATACTCACGTTTTCTGTCTAAGTTTTACCTACAGTTCTCAAAAACAGTGAAGGCATTAAGCAATGTCAATAATTCCTTCTTTTCCTGGTGTCTTTTTCCAGGTCTTCTGCCACCCCCGATTTTTACTAAGAATACAGAAAAATATGTGACATTTGTAATGAAGGTTTATCCTACAATTTTTAGCTAAAATAAGAAAATTAAGACATTGTCAGGATTTTCAGAAATTGCAAAAGCTTACATATATTATATATATTCTAGAAAATCACAATATTTTTCTGGTTAAGAAATAGGCAGTATTAAAATTGAAAAGAGTTTTATCTTCTTAAGAGTATTAATTCAAATGGAGATCTTTTTCTAAATACCATAATTCACAGAGATTTTTATGAAATCATACTAATTTGGCACCGAGGATAGAAAAGTATGGAAACTATGGCCTGAAACTTTTAAATACCCAGTTCTGGTTTTTTCACATAAGTCCCCATTGACAGTTCTTTAAAAATATACCCACCTCCTGTTTTTGTAAAGGTTTATTGACAGTCACACCAGTACCTTTACTTATCGTCCATGGTTGTTCTTGGGCTACAAAATCAGAATTGAATAGCTGTGACAGAGACTGTCTAGCCCAGCAGTCCCCAACCTTTTTGGCACCAGGGACCAGTGCTCCTATGAGAATCTAATGCCTGATGATCTGAGGTGGAGCCAAGGCAGTGATGCTAGTGCTGAGGAACAGCTGCAAATACAGATGAAGCTTTGCTTGCTGGCCTGCCACTCACCTCCTGCTGTGTGGCCTGGTTCCTAACAGGCCATGGACGGGTATCAGTCTGTGGCCCAGGGGTTGGGGACCCCTGGTCTCATCCATCTGGAAAACCTAAAATATTTACTCTGGCCATTTACAGAAAAAAGATTGCCAGTCTCTAACATAGATCATGAGGGATGCCATAGATGACCTTGTTCAAGTTCACATTACATATATTTAAAGCAATAGCAGCAGGACATAGACATTGCTGAATAAATCTGAATTAATTGAGTGAAAGCCTATCTTTAGCTTCTTATTTTCTTTCTTGTACTTGTAACATTTTGAATCTATATGAATGGTCGTCTTCCTAAAGGTGAACCAAATACTGAGTTCTTCTCAAACACTAACATCGATAATTACAAATACTAGTCTTCCAGCAGACTAAGAAGTTATCTTAAACATTGTTTTGCAATCCTAAATACAATATGTGAAAACTATAAATAAATGGCTAATTCTATATAAAATTTCTAAAGCATGCTTAACAAAAGTTCTAGAACACAAATTTCCCTTTTAAGATTGTCACGAGCAAGCTATGTAACCTCAGATTAAAGACCATACTATGTAAGCTTCGGCCTTTTCCATTCCTAGCCAAAGTTCTGAAATTTAACAGTAGACAAGGCAAACAGTGTAAAAGTTCCAGCATCGCAACAATAAAACACAGAAGCTGACCACACATATTGCTTTGTTACAACAGAATGCAAATAATTCATGGCAAATACTTACTCTCATTTTCATTAATCATGCTCTGAAACATACTGGTAAGATTCTCATTTTGTTAAGAATGAATAAAAATGATGAAGCGGTGCCTTGTCACTCTGATTTTCTTGGCTGAACTTGGCTTCTATTAATTTTTTTTATAGGGAACAGGCTCTGGTTCTTTCCATCGTCAGTAGGTTGTTAATCCCTTGGAAAGATCCAGTTTGATTTCTATCTGCATAATCTCACTGGTTTTAATTTCATTCTCTAAAAACACTTTTCCTAGAACACACACCCTTACTAAATCCAAAACCATTTGTTCTTGGCATTGTTTATTAGGTCTTTTTCTACCACCCTGACTTCTTCATTCCTTCTTCTCTGCCTACCCTCCCTCCCTTGCTTGCTAAAATATTACTTGGAATAGATAGCATCTGGAAAGAGAAGAAATTGCTGAACAAGTCAAAACCCACATCTAATACCAAGTAGAAAAACATCCCTGACCCACGACTAAGCTGATTTGCTGATAATCTTGCAAAGTTTAGGTTGTCTGGAAAGTGCTTCTGCACATGTGTGGTAGAGAGTTCTACCCCTATAACCTAGCCCCATTTTCTGCATCCTCAGTCAAGGCTTTGCCTACTGTTGTCCAGTTCAATCACACCGCTAGGATTCCTAGAGCACTAAGACCTACTATGACCCTCCCCATCCTTCAACTCCTCCTCCCCAACTCTTATCCATTCCACATACCCACTTGATTTCTGTAACTGTCTAAATCCTACCTTGTCCTCAAACCTCAGCTTGGCATAACACTTTCTCTGATTCCTCCAGTTTGTAAATTTTCCCTATGAAAGTCCTATAGCACTATCTCTTCCACCCCTCAGACACTACATGTGCTAACTTATAACTTTATTTCTCTTTTCCAGCATATTGTCTTATTTCTGGTGTGTTGTCCAATGTCTTCCCCAATATTCACAGCAATTCCCAAAATGACTCCAGTCTTTCCTGAGCACATTAATATCCCTAGTCCAGTCACCATCATGGCTTGATCACACTGGTTCATGCTCCCACTCCTCGAGCAGGGGAAGTTGGGCCACATGATTGACAGCCCAACCAAAATCAAGTGGAAATACAGAAGCTAAGCTCACAAAGGGAAAAAGGATGTAGGTCAGGCAAAAATTTCAAATGTTAACCGCACGAATTAAGTTTCAGTATTAAGCAATTAAATCTTTCACAGTTTGAAATTAAATCACTATGACCATTGGAATTAAGAACTAACTAAGAGAATTTTAATGCACATTCTTCAAAAACACAAGTAAATTCTCAGGCAACCAGGAAATTGGTTCAAATGATTGATGGCTTTTTTAAGAGATAAGTATGAAGATAACATGATTCCTTTTTGTAAGTAGCTTCCCTGCCAAGTATTATGTAGTCTAATCAACCTCTGAACCCACAATCTTTCTTGAGCCTAAAACTTAGAAAATTTCTCAGTGAAGGACTGGAAAATATGGTTTCATAGAAGAGGCAGCTTTAGTTTGAATACAGAGGGAAAAGGAAGTGAATTCATTTAAAACATCTTTTAAAAGAATGCTCTCTTATGTAAACATAAGGACTAAGTAATGCTTAAAGGTCTGAAGTGGACTTTATTTGCTTGCTGAAAGTGATAGCATGTATGGAGAATATGATTAAGCTGGTTGGTAAAAATAGGATCTACCTCCACTTTATGCCAGGACTGTGGAAGGGCAGAGTCTGAAAAATCTGCATTGAACTAGAACAGCATCTCAAAATAAGTCAGAAATCATAAAGACAGCTCAAGCCTGGAAATTCAGACACCTATCTTAAACAACTAGTCCATTAGTGTGTTGTCTGAGCCTGTAGTCTGCAAAAAAAAATGAAAATGATATATGTTTTAATTCTTTTAATATTTTTTTACATAGCAAACAACATAACATAAGCACTTAATTTTTTTTTTTTTGCTAAAAGATGATTGCTTGGTTAGTATTTTAATATCAAGAAGAAACATATTAAAAAGCTTTTAAAATGTTAAAAATTTAGGATATGGCCTTGACTTACTGCAAAATGAGAGTGAGAAATACCCATAAAGTAAATGGAAATTTATCTTCACCACCACTTATAAACAGGACTACTATATACAAGTTCGAATCATGGAAATGTGTTACCCAAGATCGACAAATTTCTAGGGACTATTGACACATACTGAAAACAGCAAACTTTTCTCAGCCTCCAGGATCTGGAAGTTAGGGAGAAAAATCATGCATTGAAGTTAAAGGAAGAGGTGAATAAACTGCCTGTGAAATTTAGTCAGCTGCCCATGGTTCGCAGTTAGGTCTGTGTGGGATCATTCTTGCTTAGCCTGATCAAATATCAGCTAAAAGAAATAGGAAAGTTTTTTATCAGAGGCCAGGAGACAAGAAGATACAAGTCTCAGAGTCTTTTCAAATTCAGTGTAGTCCTATGTGTGTAAAGTGCCCAGGTAGCATTCTTTATGCCACACCACAGTTCAAGTTTTTTTTTTTTTTTTTTCCTGAGTAATTTGGCTCTACTAAGCTCCAAGCATGGTGAAAATGTTCCTTGCAGCCAAATCTTGTTCTCTGGGAGAAGATATCACAGGTAGGCAGGATCTAGCTTATGAAAAGGCTATATTTTAAGTGTTCCTTGGAATATAAATAGTTTAGTCCTTGGAATTTATTCTCACAGAAACCATGCTGTGAATGAGATTCATTCCTCTTACAAGTTTTCAAAAGTCTATTTAACCTATATTGTTCTAGAAGCATGGTTTCAGTGGCACTATTTTAATTAGTTATCTATCACTCAACCTTTTTTTTGAATATCAATTTTTTCTTTTACATAGTTGCAGAGGTATACTGTGATATAGAGTTTATAGTATCTGAAATTATTTTTCCCGTCCTGCTAGTAGACTGCCTTTGCCAGGGAAGATGATCACAAAAACAAGAAGTGACTATACCTATATTGACACCTATACTTATATCTATTTATCTAAATATTCGGAATCTCAACTCAAGGCTCTAGAAACACAAATGTACTCAAGTCTACATCCCACCCACTTGTTTTCCTGTTCTTCCTTAGCAATGACAGTCTATGAGCAGAATGGAAAAGATACTCCCAGATACTATAAACATTGTACTGCACTGTAGCTCTACAGTCACGTGACAGAAAATAACTTATCAGTCATCTTGTTCAGGTGTCCCATCATGCTGGAAGCCAGAAGATTAAGTGCAACATGGCATTTTATTAGACCTATATAGCATTTTGAAATATCATGTATTACTGATTGACATTTAAAAATTGGATAAATCTCACATACAAATCTAGATGTCTACTCTTAATAATTTGGAAGACTGACGAGAGCAAACCCATGTTTCGAATACTCTTGAATAGGTGAATGGCTGTTTAGCATTTACTAAATGGCTGTTGTGCTGTCCATGGTGGTGCCTCCCTCATGGTGCCCCTCTCTCCACTGTTCCTCCTTGTTCTGCAAAGGCAGCTTTCCCTGCATTTATGTTCACAGACTTCTCTCTGGATACATTGACTTGCCGATCTGATTCTATATGTTCTGAATTGAAAAACAAGTGGTAGTTCCCCCAAAAGAAGAAGCGAGAGACTCTGGCCTCAGAGTTTTCCCTCCTGTTCACAGGCACAGGCCATTTCCAGAAGTGTATCATTTGGAATGTCTCATACTGCCTAACACTAGGTGTGCAGTAAAACTTGAAAACGACTTCGCTTATTTATTAGGCTTGCAAGCAAATGAGAAAAATACTTTAGAAATTAACACACTGTATCCTTAGTTGTTTTACAAACAAGGACACAAATAATTGGAAAATATGTATTTCTAGATATCCGACATTCTATTTGTACACTTTGATATATTTTCTATTTTTGTCAATGCTTTAAAAAGTTAGTTTTTTAATCTTTAGAAAATAGAAAACATGCAAATGGTTATATCTAACCCCAAATCTGGTTTGAAGTGGGTTTAGGCCCTCGTGATGTCCATCACACCTTCCAAGCTGATGCTCTAAGCCATAAAAGTGTGTTTACTATGCAAACACATATCCAAAAGGACCCTTCTGCCTCCCCATCTTCAAAACAGATTAATATTCTAAGACTCTCACATGTAGAAATTCTGGAGCCTCCCTTTAAATGATATTTAAACAAACCAAATGAAAAATAAGCTTTCCTCTCAGTTAAACCCCCAGTCCTCCTGTGAGGCAAACACTACTGACATACTCTTTCTACTTTTCTTGAAACTTTTTTATTATCGTTATTATTATTATTAAAAGCAGGATCAGTATATTACTGGTATAACTCAGACAATAAATTGTAGTTTCTATTAGTAGCTGATTTAATATTCCCTATAAATTTTCACCAGCTAGGTATTAGGAAAAAACAATTTTAATCTGAATTCTCTTATTTGAACAACCTCTTTTGGTATCCCAGGCTATTGAATAAAAAGTCAATTTTTTTTCTCTCCTTTGCCCTTGGCTTTCCCAAGATGTTTCCTGAGTGTTTGTTCTCATGACTGCGAGGTAAAGGTATCGCACATGTGTATTCTTGAATTGGAGACATAGAATATCTCTAGCTCTTTACCCACATGACTATTATCATCGGCTATGGTGTGATTCTTCCCACAGGTATAGATATTACTAAGTACATACCACACAGCAAAGAATTTTGTAGGCATTGGGCCAAAGTGGTAAATAAAACCCAAAATTCTAACTTTCAGAGTATACATTCTAACCAAACAATAAAAAAATGAATAAAATAGATTATTCACTTATTATAAGTTCGATAGAAGAACAAAAAGTAGGTAAGAAGATGGGGAGGGGACTCTTATTAAAAGGTCATCAGGAAAGTCCCTGCTGAGCAGGCGACATTATAGTAAAGATGTGAGGCCATATACCACACAGGCCACCTCCAAGCCTGTACATCCCAAGCTAAGACTGGTTTTTACATCTTCTAATTATTGAAAAAAAATCAAAAGAATATTTTTTGCCATATGAAAATTATATAAAAATTTCAATATCAATGTCTATAAAGTTTTCTTAAAACACAGTCATGTCCCTTTTGTGTATTGTTTACTGCTGCTTTCACACTATAATTGCAAAGTTGAGTAGTTGCAACAGAGGTCTGGTCTGCAAAGTTGAATATATTAACTCTTTGGCCCTTTACAGAAAAAGCTTGCTGACTTTTTACCCTATAGAAAGAATATTCCAGGGGAACTTTTTAATTTTTATGCCATTTGTTAGTACCTACAGGCTTTCAAGTTAGAGCTTTATTATAGCTTTTATCCTTTGCTATTTACCTATATTAAGATAATTTAATGTTTTGCCTTAATTAAACTTTTGATATTAATATTATGATCCATAATTTAGTATTGGTTGCATTTAACTGGTATGTCTTTGCCAATCCGACCTTTCATCCTTTCTAATTCAGGTGTCAATGCCCTTGGGCCAAAGAGATCAAGAACCCACCTATTGTTAAACAAAGTTAGGTTTATAATTCATTGCAATGGGTAGACCACACACCATAAAAAACCATGGAGTGTCTCACTAAGAGGTTGTTATATGGTTTGGGTTTGTGTTAGGTAGTTTGGAAGAGGGCTCGGGAAAGTAAAAGGCTAAGAATTAGATGATGTCATCAAATGTGAGAAATTTTATGATGATATCTTTAAAAGTCTATGAAATGAGAAGAATGAAACAAGGCTAACCTAGAATTGGTATAGCCTCAGCAGTCACTCATATTAACCAAATTAACCACGGGAGGGGTATATCTGAGCATATTTGTGGTTTGGGCAATCTTCTCTTTCTTATCTGTGTTCAGACAGGACTACAGAGTGGCTTGTTTGTCTTGGCCATTATGGTGACAGAGAGACTTTCTTTTGTTCTGTGAAATGATTAATGTCCAATTGCAGACTACTGTGGGCTACTTGTGAGGACAGGCTGAATCCTCCTAGCAATCCTAAGCCTAGGTGGTATAGAAAGAAGGTAACCAAGAATTCTTTATCCAAACTATTCTTCAAAAATAAAGGCAAACTAGAGATATTTCCAAATAACCAAAGACAGAGAATTCACTGCTAGCAAACCTGCTTAACAAGAAATACTAAAAGAAATCCTTCAGTGTCCAGCATTCAGTGCTTTCTTGTATATTGTATATACCTCAAGAAAATGTTTGCTTTCTCCATTAAGAGTTTACTGTGCACTAATTTTCACGAGTCTCACAATCGACCTATAAAATTAACAACTACACTGATGAGGAAACCAAGAATCAAAAAAATCAAAGTATTTGCCAAAGATCACTCAGTTTGTAAGTGAGTGGTAGAGTTATTACTTTATTCCAGGTCATTCTGACTCCAGGCCTAGCCTCTTAACTATTATATTCTACTGCATCCACATCGAATGCCTGCCTTCATAGGTGTTTCCTCTTTTTGGAATCTCTCCTCTTCGTCAATCTTCTCCAGGTTAACTTTAGTCTAAATAGGCATGTCCTTGGCCTTATGTACCATATCTGTTTGCTCTTGGTTATAGGTGGTCTGCAACTTTAAATATTACATATGTCTTGCATTTCCAGCACCTAGTAAAGTCTATTTCCAGTACCTGGTCTATTGAACATGATCAATAAATATCTGTTAAATGAAAAAATGAAAAAACAAAAAGAATAGAAGTTCATTTTTAAGAGCCTCTGGAGTCTATATATTTGAATCTTTTTGGCGGGTAGTGCACTTCTCGGCGCACAGTAAATACTCAGTAAAGGTAAACTGCTGGCTGACTGCGCTCCTTGTACTTAAATGTGCTAGTGCATATAGATGCTATTTTCTTTTAAAAAGTCCTATAAATCATTTAGTTTCTCTTGGACATCTCCTCTTTAGTCCATGAATGTGCAAAGCAGTGGTTAGGCAAGCAATGGTTATACATTAAAAAGTATTCAAAGACTAGAGTTACTTTTCTTCTGACTCAACCAATGTGGGGTTTTGGCATCTTACACCACATGCAAATGAAATAACTGAAAATGGTCAAAAAACAATTGAACATATTAACGATGGGAAATTATTTAATATTTGAGTATTATTCGTTTAAGTTCCAACATGGTGACCACCATTGTTACCAGTAAGAAAACATCTTGAAATAAATGCCTGGGTAACAAGAGAGAAAGAGGAAAAAAAGAGAAAAATTGTTGTGGCCTGTATAGAATAGACCAAACCAAGTATTCTCTTAAAGGCTGTTTATTAGCCGGTGGCTGTCCTGTACAAAGGAGCAGCCCCGAAATGCCAAGATACAAGGTTTTTAAGCCCTAAATCCCATTCCTCATTCTGTCTTAAACACAAAGGTCCATCTTTCTCCTATTCACTACCTGTCAACCCACTGGTCAGGTGTGCAGGCGGGGAGTACAGAAGCAGAAAGCCAGTTGTTAGAATGTTATGTTCCTATGGGTGATTGCCTATGTTCCCATGGGCAATAGCCAGTGTTCCTATGGGCGATGGCCAAACAGTAATTTTCAGCTTATATACAATTGATTATTTTTCATGCCACGCAAGCAAGCAGGGTTACACAGGCTAAAATTGGCAGTTAGCGTATGAGCTCATTGTTACAAGTTTCATGATTAACAGAATGCGTTTAGGGGTTCCAGAAACTAGGCCTAAGGTATAGACTTCCTTTGTCCAGTTTCAGGTTTTAATTATTCTTTAACTCTTTCACATTTCAGCAGGCTGTCACAAAATGATATTTGCATTTACATAGCATTGTACCCTTCCCATAATGATTCACAATCATTCTGTTTCCACCCTTAATGCGACACAAGCCAGGACAGTTATTATCCTAGCTTTGCTTACAGTGTTAAAGACACGAGACTAAATTATTTTTTGCAAAGTGATGAAGCCAGCAAGTAATATAGCTGAGACTAGGTATCGGGTTTTCTGAATCACAACTTAATATTCTGACACATTTGAATATTGCTACACTTGCAGCCAATTAGTCATTGTTTTGTGATCGGGGGTATATTTGTTAAACAGTGCTACCACCTGCTGGTAAATTTTCCAATAGTTCACATATAGCAAATCCTAAAATAGCAAAAAATTAAAAGAATAACCAATTTGTTATTACGACAATTTATCTACTGCACTCTCTAATTGTACTTCCAGTTGTCCTGTCATGTCTGCTTAGGTACTCCTTTATAAAGTAGCCAAATGAATCTTGCCAGATTGATGTCTAAACATTTCTTTTCTCAAAAATGTATAATTACATTACTTTACTTTCTTGAATATTAATATTTGAGATAGCATTTTACTGAACTTTTATATAATATAATTTCAAATTTGATGCCTTCCAATAATGTAAACCAGAAATCCCTGATTCCATGTGCACATAAGACTCATCTGGTGAAGTTACTTAAAAACACACATTTTTACCCAGATTAAATATTGTTTCTAGGTATGTCCGTGACAGTGTTTCCAGATGAGATTAACATTTGAATCAGAGGACTCAGTAGATGCTCCCTGAAGTGGCCAAGTATCACTAATCCATCAAGGGCGGGAATAGAATAAAAGGCAGGAGGAGGAGGGATTCCCTCTCTTTTCCCTGCCTTGCCAACTGAGCTCCTCCTACTCCCACATATATATCTTATCGGTTTTGTTTCTCTGGAGAACGCTAATATACTAGACTTCTCTCCTGAATATTCTAATTTTCTCATTTCTGGGATGTAGTCAGGAAAAAATATTTTTAATGAGCACCCCAAGTGATTCTCATGAGGAAAGTTGCAAGGCTTTGATTTAAGCAAGTGATTTATTCTGGTTCTATCCATAGTGGGCTCAGTGAGTCTGATTAGGTCAAAGGACTTTTCTAAAACTCAGTTCTTTATAAAAGAAATATGGAGACTGCAGCAGAATCCAATCGCTAGCTATTCTCTAAGAAACTTCCATTGTATACATCCTATGTCTGAAATAAAAACATTTGGGCAGTCATAAAATTTATCTATGGAAGACAAACCCATATGTGGTAACTGAATTTTCACAAATGTGACAATTGGAAAAACCTTGTTTTAGTATTTAGTCAGTAATGTTTTCATTCCAATTATTATCCCACTGTACCATGAGAGCTGCCAAAAAACATTAACCTTATAAAATTAAGAAAGAAAAGAAAAAATCTGTCAATATCAGTGGGTTTAGGAAAGAATTAAAGCATTTTGTATTAGATGTTTTGTCATAATCCTTTACCCACTCAGAGTCTAATTGGACAATGCCAAAGCAGAAAGATAACCAGGAGAGACTGTTAAGAGATTCTTGGCTGTAATTGCATTAGTTTACAGCCTCCAGATGCTGAAATCCAATGCCCCATAATTAAGAGAAAATTAGTGAAAAATTAGCCTTATTTAGAGTGTTTGACATGTAAATGAATGATGTTAGAAGTAGAATCTGGTTGAAGACAGATTGACCTGGGTAAAGGGAAATGAAGCTAGTAGGTGCCTTACAGACCTATTTCCTAACCCATCATGAACTTGTAAAACCAGTACTGGCATCATACAAGATATTTCAGTGAATGAAATCATCTGTGACTCATTAAAACAGAGGATGAGATTAGAGAAGCTCTATGAATCCCGCTCCTCACTCTTTTGTCCTGACTTACCAGCACTTAGTATCACGTAGAGCTAAACCTTCCATGTGGTAAACAGGCAGATTCTCCAAGAATGGGCTGCCTAGGCCTGAGGTAGCTGGTCAGGAATTGGCTTTGCCATTTCATGCATAAGATTTTTTTATTCATAGACATGCGTTCATGTGGTCATTAATAAATCCTCCTCATCCTCCCCTATGTTATATATCTCTACAGGAATTGGCTTTGCCATCTCATGCATAAGATTTTTTTATTCATAGACATGCGTTCATCTGGTCATTAATAAATCCTCCTCCTCATCCTCCCCTATGTTATATATCTCTATCTGTTATACAACCTCAAAGCTGCCCTTCAGTTTAGCCAGACTTTATGTATGAAAAAATGTGAGCTGTGATAGAATAGCAGAACCAGGATAGTCTCACACAACAGCTAGTCCAATCATTTTTCTTATTGACTAAAGGACTCCACTGAACTGCTTAATCGAAAGTGACAACAGAGTGTAGTATACTTTGAAACTTGGGTATGTGCCAACTAGAACATCAAACTGTGCCCTGTCTGGATGGGAGTGGTTCCTTGGGCACATAACACCAAACTCAGGGGAATTAACTTTATTGAATGGTCTCAAGTACTAAAATTCAAGAAAAATATCTCAATTTGAATCACAGAAGAAAAAATAATCTCTTGATCTTTATTCCATATTCCTACTAAATATATTATCTAAATTTAGAAATGATAGGCAGATATTTCTAATTTTATAGTGGAAAAAAACCCCATCTTTTTATATCACTTGCCTATTTTAAAACCCTTCCACAGATCTCCTTTATCACAGTAAGTAGCAGTAAATTTGACCATACCTCAAACCTAGCAATCTTTATTTATGCTTCTGTTTTTCTCACTTTGAAAGTCCAATCCATTTCCAAGATTCTCATTTCTATTTCCTGAATGTCTTTGAATCTGCTCAGTTCTCTCCATCTTCAGTGCCATCTAGTAGCCTAAATTCATTTGACCAAGAATATTAAAATAGCCTAAGAAATCTTCCTGTATTTAGTCTCATTAATCCTGTATTCTGAACTCAAGACTATCTTTTCAGAACATAAACAAAATATTGATATTTTGTGCTCTGCTTGAAATCCCTCAAATCTTTAATTTCCCTTAGGAGCTTGCTATTTTAAATATGGACCATGGACCTGAAGTAACAGCAACACTTAGGATATTAGAAATGCAGAAAAGCAAGCTCAGTTCTAAATCTAATGAATAAGACTCTGCACATTGTAACAACATTCCCAAGGATTTTGAATGCTCATTAAAGTGTAAGAACCACTGCATTAGGATAAAATCCAAACTCATTTACATGGCTCACAAGGCCCTTCATGAACTAGCCCACTTACCTTTCCTACCGTTTTTCTTGACAATCCCTATCCATCCAACCTATAAAGATGCTTTTATGTCTCTTCCTCCTAGATTTTCAAATTGTACTTTTCAAAATCCTTCTTTCCCACAGCACCCCAACTCCTTCCTGGCTGACCCCTACTTGTTCTTTAATTATTCTCCCATGAAACTTTCTTTGGTAGATTGAGATAGGTATTTCAACTAGGTACTGTAATGACACTTTATAGAGCTTCTCTCACTATTGTAATGGTCCATATCCTCCATTACTGTAAGCAATCTTGAAATAGAAATCCAGTTTAAGCTATTTATTGTTGTATATCCAACACCAAAAATTAGCACATATTAAATGTATAATATTTACTCAATAAATGTTGAGAAAAAAAGATACCTGGTAGCCTAGTTGATTTTTTTCCCTTCCCAGCCAAACTATGCAGAATAGTAACTTTTTTTTTAATGTCCAGAAAACCTAATTCTGGAAACCTAGGCTGAATGTAGTAGAAGGATGTACTCAGACATTCACTTGGACACAGTTGGGGAAGAGGAGGCAATCCAGAAGGCAATATTTCAGGAAGAAGATAAATCCAAAGCCTCTTAAACTGTCTAGGAAGTTGTTAATCTGAAAGTGACAGTCAACATGAGAGATCTAGGTGTGTGTCAACGGGGAAGACACTGAGTAAATCAGAGGAGAGCAAGATGGCTTGAAGTAGGACAGAGAATCTGGAAAATTTTACAGAGTCAAAGAATACAGCTTGTAAAGCGAAGTCTGTGACCTTAGGAATGATGGCTCAAGGAGTAAATAAAGAACCAACTGTTCAAAATTTTATACTTTTTGTTCTTACAAGGATATTTCTTCTTCCCTCTCTTATTCGCCTACAAATAATTTCCACTACTTAATGCAGTGGAGGATTTTACACTCCATGTGATGACATTTGCATTTTTAAAAGCTGTTATACTTTCTATATCTGCTATGTGGATGCTAGGAGATCAGTGATAGTAAACAGAGCAAATAATAATGAAAGCTTGGACAGAGACTGTGGCAGTGAAAGTAGAGAGGATTGGATACATTTGAGTAATATCAAAGAGGCAGGATTGATCAAATGGATTATGAACTGAAATGTAACTTTGTTGGCTGTACTTTTAATACCTTAATATCCGATTATATCCAACACATTGCTGAAGAAATTGTAAAAATAAAGTCTTCGCTTCCTAGGCCAGTGCTCAACAAAGAGGACATGTTCAGTTAGAGCATGAAGATCACGAAGCCCAATGGCAAAAGGCCAAGTGAGTTCTAGTATAAGCATCTCTTAGACTCTCCTTGAGTTGAAGATGAATTAGGGCCCTGCTAAGTTTGCTGAATATAACAGCAGCCAAGGAGATTAAAGTTGATGGCAGTCAGAAAGCTATTTTGACCTTTGTTCCTATTCTTCAATGAAATCTTCCCAGAAAAACCAAGTCTGGTAAGTACTGAAATTGGAGAAAAAGTTCAGTGGGAAGCACATTGTCTCTAATGCTCAAAGAAGAGTTCTGCCTAAGCTAACTCAAAAAAACTTTACAAAAATAAGCAAAAGTATCCCAGAAACTACACACTCTGACAGCTGTGCATCTGTGATCCTGGAGGACTTAGTCTTTCTAAGTGAAATTGCCGGCAAGAGAATCCAGGTGCCAAGCTCGTAAAGGTTTATTTGTACAGAGCACAGTAGAACAATGTGAAACACAGGTTGAAACTTTTTCTGGTGTCTATAAGGAGCTTCTTTCCAGGATAATGAATAAAGTGCTAATAAGCTAAGACATAGCTATCCTATA
This sequence comes from Pteropus vampyrus, assembly GCF_000151845.1. NCBI lineage: Eukaryota > Metazoa > Chordata > Mammalia > Chiroptera > Pteropodidae > Pteropus > Pteropus vampyrus. The sequence continues at coordinate 11,473,450 of NW_011888820.1, read as the reverse complement.
TAGGCTTTTGTTCCAGAAGCTACCACAAAGGTCTGATTACCTAAAACTACTTACTACCTAAGAGAGTGACTTGCAAATATTTTGATGAGTTTACATCATTTTGCTGTACTGTTTTTATATTGCCAAGAAAATAACAGGAGAGAGATCTTAATAATACCTCATTAATACTATGTACGTTCAGCACAGACCAAAAGCCAACTTTGAAAATAAGGACCAAGCCCTAAAGTAAGACCTACTTTAAACCTACCCTAAAACAAATTACAGCCAACTCCTGAAACACCAGCAAAGAAGAAATACTTTGAAGATTGACTCCATAAGTGATAGGGGCTTGAGAAACACCCTGGTATTTCCTGAGATTCTAACAAAGCATAAAATCAAGCCTATACAAGTCCAATGTGATCAGTTAGTAATTTAGTTGCATGGTAAAAGAAAAAGTAATCCAGAGTTTCTACATTGTTTTGTTAATACTGTGTAATACACATGGAAAAAATAGACATACAGAAATTAAAATATTGTTACACATATTAAAGAAAAAACAGTCAGTAGAAACCAACCAGAAAATGGCCAAGATGGTAAATTCAGCAGATAAAAATTTAACACAGAAATTATAAATATGTTCTAAGAACTAAAGGAAAACAGTTATAAAGGATGAAGAGATAAAAAATGTGGGTTGAAAAATGAAAATTATAAAAACTAACCAGAATTCTGTCTATGAATTATTAAATGTGACAGGACTTTGTCCTCACCCATAAATGGAAAACCAAAAAAAAGTATTTTAGACAACTGGCTTCAGACATCATACAACAGACAGAAAGTAACAGTTATCTATTAGAGAAGGGAAACAAAGTAAGTCGAGCAACTGCCAGACCTTACTGCTTGGAGGGTTTCTTTGTCATACCACAGAAGAGCAACTCTATCAAGGGTCTGTTATTTTTATGGAGTATATAGACAGAAACGAGGATTCAAGGAGACAAAAACAATTATAATTTGTAGAGCAGTGAGGGAAAGGGTGCTGTTGAGAGAGAGCACTCCAGAGACCTATGGAAGAGTCCCTTCAAATATTTGGCTGAGTACTGATATGGACATATATGAGAGAAACTACCAAAGGTCAGAAAAGCAAAAGTTTGTACAGTAGTGGGTCAAACAATTCCTATAGTCTCCAAAGGGCTAGGGCTAATTTGTGACCCCACTAGACAGAGTTTAAAGAATTTATGAGGTGTTAGATTGAGTCTACATGTGGGTATCAACTTATTGATGGGACTACCTTGATCTAGGCCTACACTACCTAATCTCAAAATGAAGCCTCAAAAGTCTAAAATTCATATGAAACTAACTCCAACATTCTTTAAAGGAATGCAGCTCAATCCAGCTTCAACAATATCCAGCATCCAAAAATAACCAGACAACCATTTAAACAGAAAAATACTATCTATACTAGAAAAATCATCCATAGTCACAGACTATGAAGTACCAGAAATGATTGATATAGCAGTAAGGATATTAAAGAAGCTGTGATAAAGATTATAAATATTCAAGGATATAAAGGAAAACGAATGTAAATTAGAGAAGTGGAAGACTCAAATCAAACTTCTAGAGATAAAAAAATATAGTACTTAAAATGCAAAATACCTGTGATTAAGAACAGATTATAAGACAATGAAGAACATATTAGCAAACATAAGAAATAAAGATAGGGAGTAAAACTGTTCTTATTTTCAAATGACTTGTTTGTCTACATAGAAATCCTAAGATATCTATAAGAAAACCATTGAAGTAAATGAATTTAAGCAAGCTTATAAGATACAAGATAACCATATTATACAGAATTAGGAAATTTTAAAAATCCAAAAAAGAAGATTTAAAAGCATAATATAATTAGGAATAAATTTAATAAAAGATGTACCACACTGTATACTAAAAAACTACAACACATCAGAGAAAGTAAAGATGGTATTAATAAGTGGGGAAATACACAGTGTTTGTTGATTGAAAGACTAAATTTTAAGACGTCAAGTCTCCTCAAATTTATCTATGGGTTTAATGCACTCACAAACAAAATCCCAGCAAATACAGACATATAGATCAATGAAACTGAATGGGGACTCTTGAGATAAATACATATGAATGTATGGTCAATTGTTTTTTGACATTAGTACCAAATAATTCAAAAGTGAAAGGATAGTTTTTCAACAAATCATGTTGGAAAAACTAGATATCCATTAAAAAAACCAACCTTACATCTCATACCATACATAAAACTTAATTTGAAATAGATTAGAGACCAAACATAAACGTTAAAACTATAAAATTTTTAGAATCATATCAGAGAAAATATTGGTGCTCAGTGGTATCAAAGATTTCTTAGACAAGATACAAAAATCACTAACTATAAAATAAAAGCGAATTTGAATTCGTCAAGATAAAAACCTTCAACTCTTCAAAAAAGCCATAAAAAAACCATGTTATATTCTCAAGTATATGTGAATTCTGAATTAAGCTCCTCTGCAATTAATCTTATATAGTAATACTGACCATAAACTCACTGTCTTTTAGTGAGACTCTATCCCCTAATAAAAAAGAAATCAAACATTAAAAGAAAGAAAGGAAAGAAGGAGGAAAGGAAGAAAGAAAAAAAGAAAACCATGTTAGACTGGAAGAAAATGTTTACAGGATATATTTCAAAAGGATTTTGTATCCCGAATACATAAAGGACTCTTACATCTCACAAATAGAACAACAACCCAAGCACTTGAAATGCGCAAAAGACTTAAGTAGACTCTTCACCACTATGAGACACCAAAAGCTATCATAAGAAAGGCTAAAATTATTAAGACTAATCAAGTTTTAGAGAGAAAGTACAACAACTCTGAAACTTCATACTTTGCTCTTGTGAGTGCAAAATGATAAGATCACTTTGGAAAGTCACTTGTCAGTTTCTTTTAAAGGTACACTTACCATATGACTAAGAAATTCCATTCGTAGATACTTATTCAAAGGAAATAAAAGCATATGACCACACCGAGTTATACACAAATAGTCATAGTAGGTGTATAGATAAATGAACTGTAAAATGCATATGAATACTAGTTAGTAATAAAACCACACAAGTCATTAAACTATGATACATAGAAAAACATGGATATAGTTTAAGAATATGCTAGGCAAAAAAAGCCAAATATAAAACAGGATATACTGTATGATTCCAGTTATATGAAGTTCTAGAACTGGCAATATTAGATTAGTGGTTTCATGATGACAGGTAGGGCGGGGAGAAAGACTGCCTGCAAAGAGGATTGTGGGAAGTTTCTAGAGGTGATGAAAATGTTGTGTCTTGATTGGGATGATGGTTAAACAAGTGTGTGTGTGTGTGTGTGTGTGTGTGTGTGTGTATAAAAATATAATTAAAAACTCACCAAACTATTAGACATATATAATACAATTACTTCATAAAGTTTATTTTAAAAAACATAGTTTTTCTTATTTTACTGCAAATCAGTGAAAACATGTACAAATGGTACAAGGCTTCTTGGACAACCTGAAGAGGCATCCATTTCCAAAAAGTGAAAGTTAAATGATTAGTCAGAAAAGGCAGTCATTTTGTTGACTAGTCACTTTTCCTTTTAATCTTTTATTTCATTTAGATTGCCCTGATGTAGATCTCTGCTTCCTAATAAAATATAAAAATGAAAGAGTAATAGCACATAAAAAACATTAGCCATATTAGCCATAATGCCTGCCATTGATACCCAATGAACCAGTCTCATAGTCAGCAATGCCACTGCTATGGTCTGAATGTTCATGTCCCCAAATATCTATGTTGAAAGGCTAATCCCCAATGTGGTGGTGGTAGGGGGTGAGGCCTTTGGGAGGTGATTAGGTCATAAAGGGAGAGCCCTCATGAATGGAATTAGTGCCCTTATAAAAAAGGGCAAAGAAAGATTCCTTGTCCCTTCCACTATGTGAGTGTTTGGGCAAAGCAGGCCCTCACCAGACATCGAGTTGACTGGCACCATAACTTTGGACTTCCCAGACTCCAGAACTGTGAGAAGTGTTTGTTAAAAGCTACCCAGTTTATGGTATTTTTGTTTTAGCAGCCAGAATGGACCAAGACAGCCACAGACCTGTTAAACACTTAGTGTCCATTTAGGTGCCCCCTGCCATCCTTATATTGCCAGATGTCATTGAAACTGATACTTGGAAATACACTGTGACTTATAGTAGCAATAAGCCATAGATCTAAAATAAATCCATTTTTTTTTTTACCAAGGGGTAATAATTCATATTATCTCTTTATGGATTATACAGAGTACAGTTTAAAATACATTCTTGACCTTCATTGTATTTTTGGAGCACCATTTGAAGCACCCCTTCTCAAAGCAGATTAAGAATTTTAGATTTAAAATAAATAGTGGCTACAAAGTTTGTGTTTTTATGTGAATATTAATAAATTTCTTATTCTTCTCTAGAGGAGCACATCTTATAGTCAATGAAATCTCTCCTGAACCTTTTATTTCCAGAGAAACACAATCGATGTCTTTGAGAGAGACACTCTGGGGCCTTTAAAGTAGGAAACAAAGAACTTGATTGATATTAATAAAAATAGCAACTGTTGAGTGAAAAATGAAGTCTAAATTGTCGAGTCTGTCATAAAGCCATTTTTCTGAAAATGTTAGTATAAAACATAAAGAAGCCAAGATTATCTCATTAAAAAAAATCACAGAATATTTAAACATTTATGCTAGAATAGTAAAGTATAAGTTGAAGTTTTCATAACTCATCTTTCGATAGTGTATTTTAAATATCCCTAAGAAAAATCTTTAAAAAATTATATCACAGGTAAGAATAGTGATGCCTTTTTTAAAAAAAAATCCCATTATTCTTATTTACTCATTCAACATGTATCTATTTGCTGAACACCTAAAATGTTCTAGGCACTACTGTAGATTCTTGGGATTCATCAATGAGAAAGATAAAGATCTCTACCTGCATGGAGCTTAGATCCTAGCAAGGAGAGAGAGAATAAACATAACTTGGTAAGCTATCTAATGTGTTAGAAGTTAATAAGTGCCATAGAGTGAAAAAATAAAAAGTAAACCAGAGTGAAATCAACAGGGTCAGACTTGTGTGCGAAATCCTCATACCTGATCAATCAAGTATATCTACTTTCCCATCACACCAATATTTTAATGAAACATTTTATAGTGCAAAACAGATCCTATGTTAAGAATGCAGGATCCATAGGTGCCTTCAGACCCAAGGTTTACTGCAGAAAACGTTCCTTTGAATTGCCAATTCCTTTGGAATTCCAGCTGAATTAAGTTCCAGTAATTTCTTCATAACTTGTATCATGTGAAATAGTTGTAAGAACAGTTTAATTAAAAAATTATAGGATGTCTTTAACTTTTTTCTCTGAACCTTTTTTTTCAGGTAAAATAGTTGAGCTAGAATTTTAACACCAATTATTTCTCTACTCAAGAAACCAGAAAATCATGTTATTCAGTGCAAGGTTAAAAGTAAAAGAGCAACCTTATACTGGATAATATTATAATTTATCATCATAACTTATTAGAATTGTCTGATTTATGATTATGATTTATCTAATGACACATTAATTAATTATGGGCAAATTTAGAATAGTCAATAGGTATAGAAGTCTACTACTTAATTTTAAACAGCACTCAGTAGTTTTCAATTGCAAAACTGAGTAGACTTTGAAGTGACTCAGGCATAGCTCTCCCTGCTTCAAGGCTAGTACTGGTTCACTGACCCAAAACAGCCAAGAACAGAGGTGTGTATGAATGCCGCCCCCCCCCCGCCCCCCGGTATAACAATGTGCCTGTCCAAAGTCAGGTTGCCAGAGAAGAGGTCCATTTCCTCTGAGAAGAAACGGTTGTGACTAAAAGTGACAATCCAGTGGAATGTTTATACTACAAATGCCACAGGGCACTTGATCCACCAGCATCCACGTGTCTGAAGAGACAAAAGCCAAGCATCAGCTTCTGTAGCCCAGAGAAGTCAGACAGCTTCGAGGTAGCTTCAGCTCCAGTGATTAAAAAAAATTTCTTTTTTAAGAGAGTTTTCACACACATGAAAAGACTATGAAATTTTTATTAAAATTTGTCTTATAAAATTTTTATTAAAATTCCTGAAATTTAATAATGGGAATATTTGAGAGAAAAAATTTAGAGAAGACATAGAACATAAAAAGGCCAGAAGCCTGGCATATCCGCAATAAACAGCTGAAAATGTGGCCTCCTCCCTTTTTTGCTTTCCCCCACCCCCGCCCAAACCCCTCTAGGTCTTTATGCTTGTTTAGTTTTAATTTGCTTTCTTTTACACCTAATTAATGAAAATGAAACCTGACAGGAATGAGGGCGAACAGGCCATCACAGGCAAGTAGAAGATGCTGAAGTGTAACGGGGCAGAAAGCTTGTGTAGCTAGCGAACTCAGGGTGTGCCTTTTACAGTGATTAACAAAATGACATCATTATTGAGAGCTAGGTCACAGGAACACACCCATGTTCATCACTCTTCTCTCACTTTTAACTTCACAGTAAATGGATATGTGGTTAATTTGTCAACTCAAGTTAATCTAAGTGCTTTTTGTCAAAATCATGAATTTTAATTATCTTTATGCTCATTTAAAAAATTCTTCTAAAAAATACGATGTGCTCTTGTCTGACTAGTAAAGGCATTCGTTGTCTTGTCCACAAAGTATGAAAGCTTAAGACCAGTCTTTTTTTTTTTTTTTTTTGGTTGTTAAACTTCTGCGCCCCATGTCCAGTTTAGCTAGGAATTCCAGATGTACAAAATGAATTATTTAGAATTGTATGGGGTAGGAAACTTAGGATGCAAATAAGACCAGAAGTCAGTTAGGTGGGAGAAGACCAGAGAAATGTGATACTCTCCTTTTACACCTCCCCATGTTAGAGATGGCTACTAAGATAGGGGTACAAATTTAGTTCAAATGCAGGCTCCTTGTAGCTTTAGATATCCTGACAAATGAAATAGGACCTCTCTTATTGTTTCCATGGAAGTTTGTACCTCTGCAGAGTACTTCTCTTTTACCTCATAGTTAGCTCTTCTTATTTCTTCTACTAAATTGTAATCAGTTTAAACTCAAGGATATTATCTCTGTAACTTTTACAGTAAACACAGTGCTTTGCACACACAAGACCGTAAATAAGTGTTCATCGAATAAAAATGCTTGTCTACATGACCCTGACCCAGGCATTCCCCCAAGCATCAAATGGCCCCATACTGCTTTTAAAAGGCTGATGCCAATCTTCTTCAGATTAAATACTAGTTGTTTTATTATAGAAAATAACTTTAGCACTTTCCAAAAATACAGTACTTAAATGTTATAAAATTCCATGAAATATATAAGACCCTCTTGGTCTAAGAACAGTCTGTGTGGGTCACTCTAAAAATGTATTGATCACTAGTAGTATTCTAAAAGTACTGTTCTCAAATGTGTGCTAATGATTCATTCTAATTTTAAAAGATGTACACATGAAGATAGACTACAAAAGGCATATTGACAAGTTTTGTATTTAATCAGTTACTTAACTGAAGAGGAATTTAAAATACAGCTATTAGAAATTAAATTATATATGTGTTGACTATGTAAACAAAATCTCAGTCCCTGGAATAAATTGCTCAGGTATGTAAACACATATATTCCCTTGATAAGTTGGAACAGGTCTTCCTACTTTCCCCAATGTCATAAGAGTGTTTAAATGACAATCCGAGGTTCCTAGCTTTTAAGGGGGTAATGAGAAGATAAATTTTCAAAGAAAAACACTTACTTTTAAAAATAATTTTGCTAGGAGATTTTCTTTTTCCATCCTCGTCTTGCCAATTTCTGACCCTGTCTTTTCATTAATCAACGATGAAGTTAAATGTTTTGGTAAATGTAATCTAACAAGAAAACGAGTGATTTTATAAGTTAGTTGAACACAATCTTTTTTTTTTTTTTTTTGGTTGTTAAACAGATACAAGAGGTTGTTAAACAGATACAAGAGGCAATGTGAAGAAGAATTGGTAACAAGATTTTACTTTAATGGCTTTTAAAAACTTATACAGTGGAGAATGGGAAGACATTTTTATAAATAATTGGCACAAAGATAGTTTTTCAAAAATTATAAAATCAAAAACCAAGAGGCAAGTTCATCTTTAGGAGAAGCAGCATGAAGAACAAGGTCTGTTCAGGATCAGGGTTAGATATGGTCTTAATATTTAAGTTTGCCAATGGCTATAGTAAACATCTGTGGACATCGAAATATCAAATTGATGAAGAGAGTGCTCTAAAACAGGGGTCCCCAATTCACAGGCCGGGCTGTGGACAGGTATTGGTCTATGGCCTGTTAGGAAAAGGGTGGCACAACAGGAGGTGAGTGGCAGGCGAGAGAATCTTCATGTGTATTTGGAGCCCCTCCCTACCACTAGCATCACCACCTCAGCTCCACCTCAGATCATCAGGCATTAGGTTCTCATAGGAGCACCGGTCCCTGGTGCCAAAAAGGTTGGGGACCGCTGCTCTAATGACTATAGGCACAGATAGAAATATTCCAAGAAAGGTTAAGTTAGTGTGTGTAGTAATATATTTAGAGGGGCTCCAACTGTAGAGTCAGTCATCAGTCATAATGCAGGATACATGGCTCATTTATATGGTTCCTCACACCTGAACCCAATACAGAAGAGTGGTCATGAGTCATGAAGGAGACACATGTGTAATGAAAAGAGACAAGAGCTGTCACAGAGAACCTGGTCTGTGCCTTATACAATGCTTAAAAAAGAACTATTTTATAAGCAGTCATAGGATGATAGACTTTTTCCGTAAAGGAATAACTGTTGAAAAAAATTTGAAATACGACAGTTTTAGAAATACCTACATATTCTCTAAGACTTTAAGGGAATTTGTGTATTTTGGCTCTTCAACTAATTTCTTGAGATAAATAACAAGGAAAATAACCAAGCCCTCCCACAATAGTCCTTTGGTGTCTCAGCTAGAGAGAAAGCCCAGATCTAGATGGAAATGATTTGTTTAGTTAATCCAAATCCTAGAAACACATAAAGAAACATTTAAGGTTGTACCTCTTCTTTGGTTAATCGTCTGTAAAAGTTTAAAAAAATATAAACAGATATTTCTCATTATATTTGAGTTGTATATTAAAAATGCATTAAAAAAATTTCCCCTCAGAGTCACCTTTTCTCTATCAACCAAATAAAGTGAAAACGTGTCCCACCTCTGAGAGAGCTCAGAGTTGGCATTCCTGCTGTTTCATGGTTATGCATGGTTAACTATGCATGATTCATCAAGTTCTCATTTAGTCAGAGACTTATAAAAAAGAAATCATAATGAATTCAACATTGAGGCTAAGTTACACCAAGGGGCAGAATTTAGGAAGTTATACTGCTGTTTTTCTTCCTGGCTGACCCCTAAGCCTAACATTCTGGATGTTGCTCAGGAATCACTCACCGGTGAGAATATGAAGAATTTCAAGATGTGGTGATGGAACACTGGAATGTACTGTTTACCTCTGCCTGCTGTCATTCTTCTGTGTCTGCTTATGGTTTTTATGACAGAGAAGGTTATTTTAAAGTCAGAAGACTGTTTTAGAAATGCTATGGCCATGAAAATGCATGAAATCATTCTCAGATTACTCTTTGAAGTAGACAACAGTAATTATCTTGATTGGGTCCTGGCTGAGGCACAAATTTTAGGCAGCTCTCCCAAAGTGATGCATCAGACAGTTCCAGAGCCAAGTGTGCAACCTAAGATTCTGACTCTGCAATGGCTACCATTATGAAACCCATCTGCCAAAAAACAAATTGGAGTTCATCAAACTAAAAAGCTTCTGCATAGTGAAGGAAACCTTCAACAAAACAAAAAGGCAACCCGTAGAATGGGAGAATATATTTGCAAATGATATATCCGATAAGGGGTTGATATCCAAAATATATAAGAAACTCGTACAATAACAAAAAAATAAACAATCCAATCAGAAGATGGGCAGAGGACATGAAAAGACATTTCTCTAATAAAGACATACAGATGGCCAACAGACATATGAAAAGATGCTCAACATCACTAATCATCAGGGAAATGTAAAGCAAAACCACAATGAGATACTACCTCACACCAGCCAGAATGGCTATTATCAAAAAGTCAACAAAGAACATGTGTTGGTGAGGACGTGGAGAAAAGTGAATGCTTTGGCAATGTTGAGTGGGACTACAAACTGGTGCAACCTCTATGGAAAACATTTTAAGGTATAAAAATGTTGAATTGCTACACTGCACACTTGAAACTAATATAACCAGTATTATATACTGCCTATACTTAAATTAAAAAAGAAATCCATGCATATATGCAGATACATGTGGCTATATGTGATATAATAGAAAAAGAACTGTGGTGGCATGAGGCTAACAAGCTAGTCTGAGGTTGGCAGTGGAAAGTTACGATTTAAAAGAGAGCTTAATGGTGCTAGTTCCAAATTGAGCACATATGCCTTGCCTGCATCTCCTCCTTCCCAAAACAATAAAGGAAGAGATTTGTCATTCAGCAATTAGAGACTAACAATTTTCTGGAAGTCCGAAAGTACAGCAGATTTTCAAATAAAGTTATTTTCATTCATTGCCACTTTTTATACTGTCAGGGATGCCATGCCGTAGGAATTTAACTAGTTCACATCAATTAGTCTATGGTAAAATTGGTGTCATGATACCTTGTTTTGCTTAAAGTCATAGAACCTATTGGCAACATTAAGCAAGAAGTTACTGTACATGGAAATCTGCTAATGAAAAAGAAAGACTAAGAGGGAACCAAAATGTAGGAGAAAGCCAAACTCTCCAGTAGACCCCCAGAACGAACTAAGCTTAGTGTATGTAGTCATAGAGCATAGGAGTAAAAAGAGCAAAATAGAAGTTTTTATTTAATGTCTCTCAGTAGAGCGTACACACCAGCAAATATACCTATACACACATACTCCCCCCTACACACACCTACACACATTCGGTGCTTATCTCTTTCCATCATAAAACATGTTTGACCTCTTCTAAAAAAAAACTGTAAAATGCTGCCTAGAGAAAGCTACAGTACTTGTGTGAGTGTAGCTATTCCAGATGTAGTTCTCATTCTAGCATTTGGGGAACTCCTAATTTACAAGGCAGTTCTCTGCCTCTGACCACAGAAGTTGTCAACAAGCCTCAGTCAGAGAAAAAAGAGAATGAGAGAGAATTAAGCCAGCCTTCTCATTCAGAGGAGAGTCTTATGAGAAAAGCCCATGTTCACAGACAACATCAGAAACCCACACCAAGTACTTGATGTAATTAA
>NW_011888820.1:11455669-11460929 GCF_000151845.1 Pteropus vampyrus | reverse complement strand
TGATGGTCATGGGGATGCAGAGCATGGTGTAGAGAATGTAGTCAGCAGTAAGGTAATGGCTATGTATAGAGTCAGATGGGTGATAGAGTCATCAGGGGAGTTGTTTCATAAACTATCTAAATATCTAACCAATGTATTGTACACTTGCAATTAATAACAAAATAAAATGCTAAAATAATTATTTACCAAAAACTAAATCTAAAGCAAATTAAAGTGCGCCATGATTTTTGAGCACTAGGAGAAAGGAAAATTCATTTGTTTTGCATGAGACACTAGCATATACTTAAATTTTACAGTAGAATACACACACACACACACACACACACATATATATGACCATAACAATGGAAGTTATCACTTTCTTACATTTGGAATTAATTTACAGATAAGGCATAGAAGACAACGTTGATAGCAAAAACAAAACAAAACAAAAAAATGTAAGTTTGCCTGTATTAATGTCCTATAATTTTTGGAATTAATTTTCTGTTGTCATATCACAGGTTAGCTAAAATCTCTCAGCTCCAAGAGGCCACTGTCAGGTCTTAGCCATGTAGACTCTTACAACATGGGGCCGTCTTTTTAAATTTCACCAGGAGAATCCCCCTCTAGTTTTACGTAGCACGACAGTCATAGTGACTATTCCACCACCTTTGTCATTATCCCATTATATTCACAAGCCCCGCCTCATTCAAGAGGAAGGCTTTACACACGATATTTATACCTAGAGGCAGGAACCTTGGGGGTCATTTTACAACTCTGCCTACCACACTATTTAAAAGTGCGTGTGAGCTAGATTTAGTAACTGGTTTCTGAAGAAGAGAGTATGAAAAGGAGATAAATAGAAAGTTAACAGTAAAGAAACCTGGCAAACACTCCCTAAACCAAAGAAGGTTAACATCACCAGGGATGACATGTACCCCTAACATAATGAGATATAGATCATTCTATGGTATTCTTCCCCAAATCTCAAAATCCCAGTAAAATAGTGAGAAAAATCACCTTACATCCTCTAAAATACTGGACCAATACTCAAAACTTTCAAGGTCATTGAAAACAAGGAAAGACTGAGAAACTGTCTTAGGCCAGAGAACAAGGAAACACAATGAGTAAACGAATTCTAGTATCCTGGATTGGATCTGGGACAGAAATGGACAGCAGCAAAAAAACTAGTGAAATACAAATAAAGCCTGGTGTTTAGTTAGTCAATAGTAATGTACCAATATTGATTTCTTATTTTTTGACATAAGTACTATGTTATGTAAGATGTTAATAGGGGAAACTGTACTATCTTTTCAGCGTTTGTCTAAATCTAAAATTAATTCAAAAAGAAAATAGTTTAAAAATTGACATTACAGATAATAGAAGTTAAGAAAGAAGTAGAGAGTCATTAGTATTTGCATCTAATATAGTAGAGGCAAGGGAAACTGTTTAAAGCTGACAGCATGAAGTAAGACATATGAGAATATCATGTTAAGTTACAAATATAACCAACAGAAAATTTAATCATAATTTTGGGAGGAAGGTGAGGAGAGACAAGATAGGTACAGTGTAAGTGCATTTATAAAGGTGTCAAATACATACATACATACATACATACATTCATTTATTTATTTTAGAGGAATTAACCACCAGAAGTAAAACAAACTGTGGGGTGATTGGTCGTTCTCATATATTGCTGACAGGAATGTAAAGTGGTATGATTGCTTTGGAAATCTTTCTGGCAGCTTCTACTAGAGCTCTATAAATGCACAACCTATAATCTAGTAATTTTATTACTATCGATAGACCTAACAAAAATGAGTGCATATGTTCACTGAAAAGACATCTATAAGGTTGTTCATAGCAGCACTGCTCATCACAGCCCAAAGCTAAAACCACGCAAATGTCCATTAGTATTACAACGGATACAATTTTTTATCAAGATCAAAAACAGGCTAAACTACTATATGATATAAGAAGTCAGTACAGAATTTACTTTTGAGGGGAGAACTGAAAAAGCATGCAATTAAGAGCTGGGATGAGAATTAGTGACCTAGTTTTGCTCCTAATTACTTACACCAAATCATCTGACCCACCTGGGGCTCAGATTCCTCATGTGGAAAAGAGGGGTCTACATTAGACAATATGTGATTTCTCTATCAACTATGTAATTCTATGACTGAATAATTGCAAGTCGGGTAAACTTACAATTTAATAAGTGTGTGAGTCTGGGTGGAATGACTGCCTTGGAGTCACATAGCCTGCGAGGGGCAGGACGCAATCCAGTGCACTTTCTTTCACTCCACCATTTGAGAGAGTTTGGAGATTCCTAACACTTCCTAAATCAACAAATATCTATTGCGGGCCTGCCACATACCACACAACAAGTTAAGCTCTGAATTAAAAACATATTTAGAACATGTTAAAAGTAGCTTACTTCTTCCACTGTTCTCGCCTGAATAATAACTTTCAAAATAAAATGGAAAGAAAACTTTGAGGTACAAAAATCACAAAGTAATGCTTCAATATCTGATGAATTTACAAAACAAATCTCTGGTGTTTCATTAGCTAGCACAACTGTTTTCTTGCTTTTTTATCGTAGTACATATTTGCAACACGATATGTCTGTCTCCATTGTCCTATGTCTCCATGATACGAGATACAGTTCTTGCACAATAATTGAAATAGTCCGTGCAAAACTGTTACTTGAATGTAATCTGTTTTTGTAGCAACTTAAGGGAAATATGGGAATATATTTATATGTACACATTATCTATTCATATGAATTTACATAACTTTATATTCATGTGTTTAACTGTAAAGGGAAAATAAAATAAACATTCAGACACATTTGAGTGTCTATGATTAAGATAGTATTTTTATGACTATCATATTATCGAAATACTAAAGGAGGAATAACAAAGGTCAGGGTGATTTTTCAGGGGAAAGAATAGTCTCAGGGATTTTGACTTCATAGGAAACTCCTTAGCCCCCCACAAGTTCAGAAAGAGTTTTCTGAACTCTTGCTAATAATCAACATCCCTCCAGAACACACAAAATTGTCCATCCACAAAATGGAAAAATTCCAGGAAGAAGTAAAACATCGACTTCTATTTGTAAGTTACTGTTAGCTGCTAAGAAACGCCACTTGAAAGCACATAGCAGAGAGCTCCCACAGCCCTTAGTGTCAGAGGTAGTTGGGAATACTTTCTCAGATAGAGCAGAATCAGGAAGCAGAGATGAGGGACAACCTTGGTCTACTTCATAATTTTATCCAGTTTGAGGTCCGTTCTTGAAATAGCACCATTTAAGTAGATTTAAAAATACACCTTAAACTGGCAACTAAAGGTCCACAGGATTTGCACATATATTTTGGAATCCATAAACCAAGAATTTTTAATTTTCATGGATTCATTTTGATACTGGAAGCAAGGAAAATTTGTTTACTAATTGAAAAGCCAAACATTTCTTTTTGTAGTGATATTTCCACTTGGAAGACATTTTCAGAGAATGTTTCAATTCCTCAGGTTAGTGTTTGTCAAACAGAGGTATTTAGAAGTTTATTAAGTCTGAAAAGATTCTTCCTCTTGAGCATGGATAGCTCAAAAGTGACACACAAAGATGAGGAAAACCTACAAAGAAAATAACTGCTCATGCTGGACGTGACCCAGCCATTTCCATTCGATCTGAATCCATTGGATTCAGTAAAGGAGAGATCTGCAGGTAGACCTTCAAGAAATGCTCAGCATGTAACTGTGCACAGGACTTAGAAAGCCTCTACAGAAATGGGATACCTATCTGAGAAAAAGGGAACTGTTTCCTTGGAGACAATTTAACATCCTGAAGCTTACTGGGCTGTACTTCAAGCCTTCAGTTGCATATTCCCAGTGTTTCCTAATACGTAGCCACTGCTATCAGAGCCACTTTAGATGACTCGATAAAAATGCAGAGGCGTGGCCCAATCCTAGACGCACCCAATCACGATTCTTGGGCAGAAGCCTGAAAATCTGCTTCACGTTAAACTCCACAGGTCATTCTGATGCACGGAGATTAAGAGCTACTAAGGAGGTATAACAGGTAATTACGCAACAACACAGCACCTACCCCTGAATAACCCTATTTCTCCCTCCCCAGTACCCATAAAATATAGTATATATTGAAAAATGGTAAAAGCGTCAGGTACAACTCAGGATTTTGTTATGATCCAGGGGAATCAGTAATGAGAGAAATGTCTCCACAGCTTCTTTATAGGCTTTCTCACTCTTAAAATTCTCAAAAAACTTCATTGTCAGAAGAAATTTGGAAAAATGTTTACAAAGTTTAATATCGGCTTGACATGAAGATGGTTGTAAATAAAAAGGTTAATACACAGTCATATATTTTTGTATACAGCCAGGACATTTGTGGCTCAATTCAATATGTAATGTGTCAAAACACTTAAGAAACATAGAGACTTGTTAGCTTAGTCAAAATATTTCAGCCCGACATGACATTTAAGAACAAATGTTTCTCTTTTACTAGAATAAATTAAGTAACCTATGTACTTGATAATGTAAGAAAGTACGTTCACTGGAGCCATTTGGAAAATATTGAAAAGTATATAAAATAAAACTAAAGACACTGAATACCAATCTTAACTAGGATGTAAGCTCTGTAAGCAGAGATTTTTGCTTTAGGCATTACCATATACAGTAATTTGGTTCCTGGCACTAGTCAAAATGTGATTTAAAAGTCAATGATAACAATTATTGATATTTTAATAAATTTCCTTTCAACCAATTATATCCATCCATGTCTTCTCCCTCATAAACATCCATTAATGTAATTCTTTGATGTTTCATTCTTTAATATATATATATTAGAATTTAGAGAACATGAATATGTATGTGTGTGTGTATGTGTGTGTGTAAATAAAAATTACCATCTGGGAAGTTTGTACCAAGTTATACACAAAGCTATATCAGATTTTATTTTTGTTTGTTTGTTTTTCCAAGTATTGTGAACAATGGTAGTTTTCTATTTTTAATTGCATTTTTTGATGATTAATAACTGAACTTTTTTTCATGCTATGGTCATTTGCAACCTTGTTTGATGAATGCCTGGTAATTTCCTATTTGTTCACATTTCCAATGGAAAAAAGCTGCCATTTAAAAAAATTAATTGGTTAGAATAGCTATAATCAACAGGACAAATAATAACAAATTGTTAGAGGATGTGGAGAAAAAGGAACCCTCATACACTGCTGGTGGAACAGCAAATTGGTACAGCCACTATGGAAAAT
>NW_011888820.1:11433450-11454269 GCF_000151845.1 Pteropus vampyrus | reverse complement strand
AGGATTGACAGTAAAATCAACTATCATGAGAATGCAATTGAATTCAGTTATAATTCATTTTTAAAGGACAAAAGTAAATGAGCCCCATTTTGCTTTTAAAATGAGCTAGAAAGTAGGCCCAATTCGGTATGCTGGAAATTTACTTCCATTTTAATATTTTAATAGATAAAATAATGCATACAAATTTGTTATAAAATTTAAAGAATTCTCAGAATATTACTCCTAAACTTTGTATAAAAAGGATGTTATTTTGCTGTTAATCATCTGAGATCATAGAAGTACATTAGAATTCACTGGGGAAAAAAAAAGCATTGTATTATGGCTTTGAAAGAAGTCTTTATGATTAAATTTATGACGTTTCCTAGCATTTCCTATACTGATACTCTGACTCCATTAAAAATTTGTAACATATTTCTGCATACTTAAAACTAAGAATTTAGTCTCACTATTTTTTGAATGAAAATTAGGTTTTTATTATATATGGCATTATTTATTACTAATAAATTATGAATATTCCATTCCTGAATTCTTAGATATATCGGAATTTCCCTCAAGAATATCTAAGTGCCTTAAGATGGGCCCATTCCTTACTTCATTTTCATATTCTCAGAATTCATCTGACATGTATAAAACACACCAAAAAAACTGTATCATTGAACGACTGAGTCTGCAGAGAGAAGAATGGCTGGAGACAAAACACAAGGCAAAAGAAAAATTGGCCCTAGCTAGTTCAGTTTTAGCGAGATTTTTGATTATAGTAAAGGCAAGTACACAATCGGATTGGAAAGCACCACAAAATATCAACAATTAGGTTTGATTAGCAAAACTGTTAGCAGAGCAGTGGAGTTTTACTGCAGTTGCTCAGTTTTCCTCCCCTGCACTGTAACTTCCTTATTCAGGCTTCACTGCATTCACAGTGCAGACGAGGCACTAAATATAAATGGTCAAATTTATGCAATCATAAAGAACACAGATGAAAAGTTTAAGATCCTCTTAGGGATTTTTATCCAATAGTGTATGCTTCTTGTTAGCTAAAAATAGTAGGCATGCTAACTTGAAAATAATTTTCTGATTTGTAGATTTTTTATAAACAGTAAGTAATGAGCCCTCATTTTTCACAACTTGTTTCAGCTTTTCTATATTTGAGGATACCTGGCCTTAAAGCTTTGGTGACCAAATAAATAATATCCCCTCAAATGGGAACTTGAAGGCCTTAATGGGGCCTGTTCAGAAAGACACTGAAGCCCACTGAACAGGTGGCTGGCTAAAAAGGTAAGTTTGTATCTCATTATCTCTTCTGTAAAGGAAATTGGATGACATAACCCCTAAGGCTGCATTTACTGAAAAATTCTAAGATTTCTAATTATTTATAATCTCTCAATGTATCTCACCATCTAGATTTATTACAATTAACACAAAAGATATATGCCTTCCTACGAATAAGAACAGAAAACCAGGGGGGGAAATACCCAAGAACCTCTCATTAAAACAGACGTCAAAAGGACAGTTGGAAATACCTCAGGGAGAGATTCAGTATTTTCATTTTCTTCAAATGGTTTCTAGGTTATCAGATCCATTTCTATAAAATTAAAGCTGAGATACCACCAGAACATAAGCTCTACAAAGGCAGGGACTTTTATTTTCCTGTAAATGAAGACTTACGCGGAAGATAAATAAGAAAACATAAAAGCAGAGCTGCTTGGGTTGAAGCCATATTGAGAGCTTTATTCCTACTCTGTGCCCTGAGGGGACGCCATAGAGCTTCTAGTCCAAGGGTTGTGACAAGCATCCAAGTGTGCTTGTGCGAATCTTCCCAGCCCACTGAGAAGCCAGAGCATTTGAACGTGTTGTCTCTCCTAGACAAGCTTTATCTTCATTTCTACCCCAAAGTACCCTAGAGATGTTAGCTTTCCTTTTTAACTTCTGGTATGATAAGATTAGAAGCCACCGTAGTATGACACAGATAAACGAGCCCCTTAAACTTGAATAACATGTGTGACCTGTGGCCACTGTGATCAAAGAACCTTAGTATGAATCTTAAAGTACATTTGATTGCTAGCTCATCCACATGAATTAGCTTCCCAGCATTTCCCACATTGCTCAATAAGTGACTTGCTCAGCTGAATTGCTTAGTTTGTCTGGGGGTGAGGGGAGACCTTATCTTTCACATTAATAGGGATCATTTGACTTATTGGTGATACTTCTGGTTCTTTATGGTAAGCCATGCCATCTGCATAGGGAAAGGTAGTTATTTTCTATCCTTATGACCAGAAGGCATGCAACTAGTTAATCAAAAAAACCCCCCAAAACTGCTTTAATTTGGGTAGACGTTAAAGAAAGGGGCGCCAAAGTTCTGATATACACTACTTAAGACTAATGTCATGTCAGGAGAAGACCTGCTCTGTCAGGTTAGGTTTTAAGAATTGAGAGGTAACACTATGCTAAATGTTTTATAAACATTATATCATTATATAGAATTCTCTCATAAGTAACAAAGATATACTTTTTTTTACAATTGAAGAAATTGGGAGATCACAGGAGTAAATGATAATATAATTTGTTTTATTCCAGGTAATCTCTAAGTTTCCTCAGGTAAGATACCTCGTTGCTTGAGACATTCCTGTGTCTTATGAACCTATGTTTGGGGAACTGGAGCATTGGTTCTGCCCTTCGTCCCATCAGAATTATCTGAGTTCTGTAAAAGCACAGTGGTTGCATCTGGGCATCTTAGTTTTTTGAAAAGCTCTGCAGATAGATTGGAAACCACGGAGAGTGAAGGACGGCTTGTTTTCAAACCAGGGCAGATTTAACTCTTGAATCCATCTTCAAAGGTGGCAGCTGAAGAGTTAATTAGTAGAAATAATTAGAAAACATTCAGACCTAGATATAACCTAACACAGTTTTAGTAGCAGGCAAAACTCTCCCAGAGACTTTTTCAACGTCAATTATCAGATGACTTTATAGCAGAAATATTTATTGGGTGAAGGCAAGTTCATAGAACTACAGAATGAAACAAACAAACAAAAAACAAAAAAACTGAACTAAGGCAATTAGTTTTCAACCCTGGTGGCATATAAGACTCACCTTGGGACAGTTTTTAAAAAGACCGATGCCCAGGACTTACCACAGATTGAGAGCAAATTTTGGGACCACCGCCTTAGAGAGCTTATATTTGTAGAGCGAATAAAGACCAACTAGTGAACCTGAATGAGGAATTAGAAGAACACCACGTGCAGAAGGGAACGAGCTGCACCGATGAATGGGTCTCATGGCCTGCAGACCAGCATCTGAAGCCTGGCTTTGCATTTTCTAAGATTTAGAAGCTCTGCCAATGCTGGGGCTGCATTTCCCTGTGGCAGCAATCAGGTGGCACTAAGTAGGGCTTGCCTCTGTAGGAGGTATGTGTACTTCCCCATGTGCCAGGCCTACATGTCCCATTTGTTTGCATTACCTGCCTCACTCTGTAAGCAATCAAACTTGAGAGCTCTGGGTTACACAATGCCTACTGCACATTGACTCCAGGTCATTTGGAATGGCTAGCAGTATCCCAGCAGAGCTGTCTTTAATCAAGAATGACTGGGTATAAGAAGAATAATTAGCCTACTCAGCAGAATTTGTAGACATTGCCCGGGTATATGTATTAAAGAGCAGTCCTTTCCCACTGCTGACATTTAGGAATATTCAAGGCCACACAGTTAGTGGAGAAGCCCACACAACCGAGTGCACGCACTCCAACTCCCAGCTCCAGGCATTTAACCTCTGTGTGTGAGGATAGTAGAAACAACCTGACGAGGTTATGAGAATTAGATGATAGACATAGAGCACCTATCAAAATGCCAGGTTTATAGTTAGTGCTCAATCCACGTCAAGCTGCTATGACCTATTTTGTACCTATGACCTTCAACTGTGCATAGGAGCTGGGTATGCCCAGTGCATGTCGGGCAGCAATTTTTAGACTCTTTCAAGAGATTCTAAGCTTGGAGTAAAATTTCCTGTCCTGTTAAAGAGGCCAGGGAATATTTTGTATATTAACCCAAACCAACCAATGACCAAACAAACCAACCTTTGCAGGAAGAACTAAAATGAAAAGGCTCTGGACCTAAAAAGCCCTAACTCATTTGGGGAGAATTTGTCACCTGGCATTCTAATTGTGTTCAGCACATCTTTGTACTAACCACCCCGTGTGGCCTTTGTTTTGTCTCACCCCACTGAATTCCTTCAGAAAACTATTGCTCTTTCTTCTCTAGACTGTCCCCAGTAGGGAGGTTTTCACAACACAGGTAATCAACAAAGCCGTACTGAAAGAATAAACCCAAATATACTCAATCCAGAGAATTTGTGGTAGCTAAGGTTTACTTGCATTTTTACGTGTTAAAATACTTCAAAACCTATGCTTGTCAATCTATCAGTTACAGAAACACTTTTGTTGAATGTTAATATAAATAAAGCCCTACGCATCTGCACTTAGATCGTTCTGCATTCCAATTAGACAAAACAGAATTTGTGTACAATCCAAATTTTAATAATGAAAGCACGATTATTGATTTTTCCAGGAACTGTGCTTTGCTATTTTGCAAGTTAGTATGGACTGAAATCATTTAACACTTTCCCTTCCCAACTATCTGTCACTTATATCTTCATTAGGTCTTTCGATACAGAATTTTTTCAAGTAGTAACAAGGAGATGCTATCCTACTTTGAGAAGTTTTGACCAACCAAGCTGATCTAAACATAATACTATTTAGCAAATTTGTTTATCCATAGTATTCCAATATCTAAAATAAAAATTTGTCTTTCAAAAGACTAAACGATGAGCTCTCATTTGATTTTTTAAATAATCAACCTAAAATGTCTCTAAGCCAATCCAGGCATTCCATAAAGATAATTTTTTAAATGCTCATGATACCTTATTAGTCTAATACCTTATTGGATTTTTTAATGGTTATCAAAGACTAATATTTCTTAGTTATGCATTCATAACTGTGTTATGAATATAGGGCATCCTTGATTGAACAATTACAATGACTCATTTTCTTTAGAATCCATTTAACACTTGAGGGCAATCGAGTATATTGTGTTTGTGTTGCTTGGTTATGTGAAAATTCTGAGGCTCAATTTTTAGCCATAGGCAACCTGTAGATCTTATTTTAAATGAAGGTTTTCAGAAACATGTAACACCAAGTATCTAGATAAAGAAGTAGGTATTTTTTTGTGATATTATCCAACTCCATTTCCTGTATGAGAGAACCTAGAAATCTCTCAGAAAGGCTTTAAGGCTGCTGCAGAGAGAGCTGGGACAAGAACCAGTGCCCTGCCAGACTCTGCCCTCCCAACTACAGTACATAGTCCCCCTTGGGCTTCTTGCACTACTACATGTCTTATTGGGTAGGCCACATCTTCAAGGCCCTGGACACTTCTTCCCGGGCCATTGCTCAGTGTTATTTTTATGCAGCTGGTAACCTTGAGGGATGAAATTTGCCTCAAATAATAAAGCTATCAAGAATGGAGCCAGGTCTGTCATTTCAATGCTTTCAGTTCTACAATGCACAATGCATCACAACCAGTGGCTTTCTCCAGTATGAAAAGGAAAAAAAACTCATTCTTCTCTTTTCTCATAATTCCCTCTGCCAACAATTCCAACAATTTTTTTTTAATTTGAAAAAGTGTGTGTGTGTGTGTGTGTGTGTGTGTGTGTGTGTGATAGACACACACACACTCACAAATGTTGTAGCTAAACCATGTTGTTCAGCTGTGGGAATAAATTCCTGAAAACCAATATTGATGTCGTGGGATACTGAGTAGTTAAATTTTACCAAGTTCTCCAAAATAAGTAAGTAAATAAAGCACTTATTGGCATAAAAACAATACAACCAAGACGACACTAACATCTGAGTAGCGGCTAACATTATTTTTTTAGTGACTAACAATTTATACCTACGTTCTTCATTCACGTTTCATATATTATTTCTAGGGTCTTAATTTCTTGGAAAAATCTAAGCTTCTCACAATTTTGAAAGCATTCCACATTCTTAGTTGGGGTTGCCAAACAGGCTACTTTGAAAGTACAATATGCATTTTCCAGAAGCCCAATTCAAAGCTGCATGCATCCAATATACATTACCAATGAGTGCTTGTGTATTAACCATAGGTTCTAAGACACACCATTTTTCATTTCATGCATTTACTGTCTGAAGTGGGACAATTTAACAAGGAAGCAGCTGCAAGAACAATGAACAAATCTGAGGCCAAGTGACTTTTAGAGTAGTAAAACACACTATGCAACTAGCAATTTTATCAAGAAATTAAGACTCATATATAACAGATGTGCGCTAGGTTGACTATTTTCTGCAACGAAAATACAAAAATTTAACCTTACCATAAAAAAAAAATGCTGTATTAATACAATGGACTATAGGACATATATTTTCCCTGCCCACCCCTTTTCTGGAAATAGGAGCTAATTGGAATTTAAAATAGGCTTATTCTCTTGATGGCATCCCACTTATTTCCTTCCTCTTTTTCTTCATATAAACATCATTGCAAATTTAAAAAACACAATCAAGAAAGCAAGTATATTAGTATATATGCTAACTAGTATATATACTAAGTATGTACTTATTATACTTGCTGCATTATCACAAGGTATCACAAACTTAGTGGCTTAAAATAAGAGAAATTTATTACCTCACAGTTCTGTAGGTCAGAAGCCAGGCACAGCCTAACTGCTTTCGCTGCTTAGGGTCTCAGGAGGCAAAAATCAAAGTGTCAGCCCCACCATTCTTCCCTCAGGGCTGTGGGGAGAACCTGCTTCTAAACTCACTCAGGTTGGTTGTTGAACTCGGTTCCTTGTGATTGTACAATTTAGCTCCTTGTTTCCTTGTTGGCTGCGAGTTGTAGCCTCAGACTCCCCTCCATCTTCAAAATGAGCAGGGAAGAGCTTTCCTCGCGTGGAATCCCTGACACTGAATTTCTTTCACCAGAAGAGCCCAGTCCCTTTTAGAGCTGACTTGATTAGCTCGAGACCACACAGGCAATCTCATTTTAAGGCGAACTGATTTGAGACTTCAATCACCTGAGCAAAACTCGCTACAGCTGTACTGAGATTAGTTTTGCCTGCCTCACTGGGAAAAGCTGTGAGCACACCTGAGTGGGAACCTTGGGGGCCATTTCAGTTGTTTCCTACAGCAGGCACATCGGGATTATAATCTCTCCAACAGGAATTAACAGATTATTTTACTTGACCGTTTCAGATCTTAATCTTTTAAAAATAAACTTTTTTGATATCTGCTGTTCAGGCTTAAAAGCAACATGGAAGAATTCTAAAAGCCAATTGCAATTATTTAAAAAATCTGTTTCAATCATATCTAAGTAATTGATATATCTCATTATGGTAGCCTAGTGATTTTTAAATTCTTTTTAATCAAGGGTTAAACAGTGACAATAATGCTCCATGAAGGGTTAGTGAGGCATTAGTGATGTGGAGATATTGATATGCTGTTATGTGACTATGATAATTTTCATATAATCAGTCATTTCCCCCGACTAGAAAACCATTTGGAAAGAAAGATTGAAGATTGTGGCACAGGGAAAGCTATCAGCACTGGGAGTATCCCATTGGCTTCGCTAATGTAAAACCGTGTACTGTCTTACAGATTGTGAAATGTATCCTTCCTATTCTTCCCTTTTTTCTTCTGCTGATCTTTAGCATTATCAACTAACATAAGGAAGTACAGGCTGATGTGTTAAGTAACCTGGTTCTCATCCCATAGTGCCTTTAATTGCCTGTGCATTTTTAGAAATGCATTTACCTCTGGGCCTCACTAGCCGCCTTTATAAAATAAAACCATCTTAGAATTTTACACCTGAAATGGACCTTCAAGATCATGATTTTCAAAGTTCCCCCTAGCTCTAAAGTCATATTTACCCAAATATCAACTTTTTAAAAGAACAAATATCCCACCTAGTGAGAAATGTGATATTTGAATGGATACAACAGGGCATTTGGGTTCCCGGTTGGAATAAATTATTGCTTTTATGACTTTTAATTCTAGATTGTTTCTGCAGATGTTTTAGCATTTCATTAAATGAAGCATCTTGATCCTGCTCCGAATCCCCTTGAGATTCAATAGCTTATGTTCTCATGTTCTCTACATCAGTTAAATTGTATCCTATAGAATTATACATACGCAAATTCAAAGCCTAATATATTGAAATCAATTCAATTTTCCTATAATAAGGTCTTGTCACCCTCCTTTGCATAATGTGCAAAAAAGAAGTGAGAAGGCAGAAATCACAATTATGTGAGTCTGAACTTTAATGTTGAACTGACATTCCTGAACCTTTGACATAATTTAATTCAACTCACATTTACGGAGAAGTTATGATATACCAAATTTTGCACCAAGAGCCTAAGTTTCCTAGGGGCATCTTTTTTATCAACGCATAGCACAATGTTAGCAGGTCCTCAAAATACGTTTCCAGAATAAGTATAAAAAAATGCACTGGTCCTGCTTTCAAAGAGTTTATAATCTAGTGGGGAAGATAGATGTTCACCCACTGACCCATTTGACTTCCAACCTACAGAGCTGTAAGATAATAAATGTGTGTTGTTTTAAGCCACTAAGTTTGTGTTGACTTGTTATGGTAGCCATAGGAAACTAATTCAGGGTCACAGGCTTGGTTTCAGCTCTGAAAAGGCTTCACTGTGGTGGCATTTCAAGAGAAATGAAGGGCCTGGGGCAGTGAAGGAAAACAGGTGTTGTTCGTTAAACCCTTGCTACTCAAAGTCCTTTGTGCAGCACTGGTGAAAACTGGCCTTTTGTTTCCCACAAACAGACCTACTTAACCACAGTCAGCATTTTAACCAGATCCCTCGGTGATTTGCATTCATATTAAGGTTTGAGAAGCACTAAATTAAATATATTAAAAACTACTTTAAAGTGTGGAGAAATCTTTGATTCTTCTTTCTAACACATAAGTTTCCTGGAAAAAAATATTAAACATACCAACAAGAATGCTAGGTTGCTGTCTGTTACCACTGACAAAAGCAACATTTCTATGGCTCTTAAATCATGAAGATGGTCCTTCAGTGAAATCCATTTATTCCTGCCAGCAAAGGATTTTCCTTCTTTGAAAATTCTCATGAGCTGAAAGATTATAAATGTCAAAAATTTTATACCTTTAAATAAATATTAGAATATCTGGAACAGTACTCATAGAGCCAAGTGTGGGGGACAAAATAATTTCATTCACATAAAACATTTTCTTTAGTTACTTTAATATAAAAGACAGCAATGTTCTATATTTCGTATATTTAAAAAAGTTTTAAACTCTCTAATAAGTATTTAATGAAAATAAATTTATTGAAAGGTAGCAATGACTACAAAATTAATACTACCAAATCATTATAATTGGAAGGGAGGTGGAGAAAATATTAAACAAAAATATGAATGTTTTAAAACTGCATTTTATCCAGGCTTTATCGTTTTGTATAATCTTGTTCATATTAGAAGACGTTTTCAACATGGTTGTAAAGATGGTTGTAAAGATATTCAGCTAAAGTGATGATACTTCAAAGATTTTAAAACAGTCCTCCAATATGGCATCGCAAATCATCCTATCTGTTTACAAAATTAAAACAAGCAATGACCCAATGAGTCTCTAGGAAAAGATTCAGTTGAAAAAGAGAACACTAACAGAGAATTAGTGATTAAGAAAATTAGCATAATCAAGAAAGATATGTAATTATTCCACATAATTTTATCTGGTTAGATCAATGCAACTCATTCTATAAGCTGACTGCATTATGAGGAAAACGGGTAATACGAATCAGAGTCCTGTTTTTAAAGTCTCATATAATAATCCTATTTCAATCAACCTGTATGTAAAGTAAAAACACTGAATCCACATTAACACAACATACATATACAAAAGTCAAACTATTATTAACACATCTTTTTCTTTACAGTGCACAATGAAGAAAACTTCACAAGAATGTGCACTTTTGAAAGTTATGATCAATGTGTACAGTACACACAAAACAGGCACCTCCATTATAATTTTTTTAAATAAATAAAAGCACATTAAGAAACAAAGAAGGTAAGCAGCACCTGAAGCTTTTGACATTTGTAACTAAATGCTGGTACCCAAATGGTCTAACTGGTTAAGTTTTACTAAGAGGCGCAAAAAAAGAGCCAATTTTTGACTTGACATTTTAATTCTGGTACAGACAAGAGTGTGTCTGGGCTTACAGTCCTGTCACCTGATGGTGAGTAGCATACCAGTCGTTCAAACGTCCTATACTTTAGAAAGCAGACCTGACTCTGGAGCACTCGCTTTAATTAGATTTTGAATTTCCTTGAATTTTGGGTGGTCTTTGTCAGCAACCAGCTGTAAGAGAACAGCCTCACTCGTAGTCACTATGATCCCAGTTCGAGCAAGACGCTATAAAACAAAACAAAAACAAAAAAGATAAACACAAATTAAAAAGTAAGCATGAGAATGAGCACCATATTAAAACAGCAAAAAGCATGAGAATGAGCACCATATTAAAACACCATATTAAAACAGCAAAAAAGGGACACAGTAGTCTACCCTATTAAAACCATGGTCCTTAGCTATACTAACAAATTCAGTGATGGAGGTATATTTTCAAACTAGCCACACCATAAACCCATTATGATTACTCTCAATATTAGTAATATGGACTAGGAACAAGTAAAAGAAAATAGGTAGCCAATATTATGACTTATATGTGCCAGGGACAGAAGGGAAATCAAGGCTAATGATTATAAAACAATGATTCTAATTTCTTTTTCTCTGTCTAAACATATGACACATGACATTGTGTGTTCTTTCACTGACAAAGAAGTGATTGGTGGTAGAAGAGCCTCATGTTGGGTTTAGGAATGTGCCCCTAGAACATTCTTAAACAGAACCACCACTGCCATAATCACAAACTTTTTAGAATCACTAAACCAGAGTATAAAATTTAAAGTTGTATAAAGTTTCACTGACAGGTCAAAGTATGTCCTTGCCAAATTGCTCCAGGAGAAATCATATAAAGATCTAAGGACAGAAATCTCAAGGAGAGGGCGGAGGGAGAGAGTGGAGGAGGGAGGAAGACAAAGAAGAGAAAGTGGAGGAAAAGGGGGAGGGGGCAGGAAGGGGAGAGAAAAGGGAAGGAGGTGAGAAGGGAATTCTAGAATAGAGAATCACTCTCTAGATCTGTTATCTGAAACCCTAGGCAAAACAACAACAACAACAACAACAACAACAACAACAACAACAAACAGGCCGACTGTTAGCCCAAGAAACATCCACTATAAGAACCATGGAAGATGAGGTGGTTAGAAAAATTCCCGGACAAGTCAGAGGAAAAGACCAAGATCAGTCTCTCATCATAAAGGAGTCTCCTGAACAGCCAGGAGATCCCTGTGGAATAAAAGTAAATCCTCCTTCAGACGGTTGTAGACCCACAGGCCCGACCTTCTCACTAGGAGACCTTCTATCCCCAAGGACACAGAAGGGAGTATAAGCCACAGCCTACTTATCAGAAAGCAAGCCTTGACTTCAACCGGTACAGAAGAGTATGCAAAGCAGCTGACCAGAACTCTCAAGATATGAACAAACAGCAGGGGAAAACGTAGGAAAGAAGAAAAATGCAAGGCTGCTTGTGCCCCTCATGTTGGGACAAATACCAGAAGGTGAGTGAGTCATCTCTCAGTTTTTTAAAGACTTCTGGAAATGAATTTCCTCTTCCTTGCCTTTCAGTAAGCTCCCCATTATCATATCAACACCCTCAGAAATCTCAAAGGACTGTGTACTTGCTTCAGACAGAGAGCAGGGAATAATTTTAAGACCAGTTGCAGCTCCGATGTGTGAACGTCCAGTCATTCAAACCCAGCTCTCACCCTCACTGGCTGGCTATCCTGCCCTGCCTTCCTTACTGCTCACTGTTGAATCAACAGACTTTTAATATTTGGCCTGAATCTGAATCATACTTTCAATGTCAGTGAAAGTGCTTTATATACTCCAAATGCCAACCTAAGTCAGTTGCCACTAATCTTTCTAGTTCCTTAGTGAGGAAGGAAAGACAGAAAGCTGTTCCCTGGTCTGAAGAAGAAATCTGATGATCCAGAAAGAAGCCAGCTTTCCCAAGAGCTCTGCTGACCCAAGCATGGTCCACTCTAGGCCAAGTCCTCAGTGACACTGAGAGTCAGGTCACGGTGGTGGGGTAGGCTGGGACACTTCAGGCACAGAAATACATTTTAGTAAGCTGAGACCGACACAGTATTACTTAGCTTCAAGATGAGAAATGGCCAATACTGACTAGAAATAAAAAATAATCAAGCCAAGAACCTGTGTTATGGGAAGGCGTGGCTCACCAAAAGCAAAGTTTTTAGATCAGGCTTACAAATCTTCCCACGGTGCCTGCTCAGCCCCAACTCAAACGGGTGCCTGAGCACGGTGAGAACAGCAGCTTTTCCAGACACTGGCTGGTTCCTCCCCATCACCCTGAGCTAGGAGGATGCCGACAATCCTGGTCCCATGCTCACTTTCCTTCCTGACTTTAAAAGGGGCAATTAAAACTCCGGCTGTTTAACACAGTACATGACTAACAGGTTTCCAAAATTCTTCCCTTGCACTTGCAACACCAGCCCAAGGAGGCCAAAGGAAAGATTACTTTGACCCACGAACAGAAAAATGCAAGACCACATTCTTTCTTCCTTAGCCCTTCGCAGGACTAGTCCCTTCTGGGTCTTGGAAGCTAATGTATGTTTACATATTTCTCATAAAACTAACCTCATGAAGACAACAACAAATAACAACAGCAAGAGCTAACACTTGAATGCTTACCATCTTGGGCACTGTACTAAGTGCTATCAATACATTACCTCATTCAGTCCTCACAAAAATCCTCCCACGTAGTGGCTATTATTATTTCTATTTCACCAATAAGTAATCTGAGGCACAGATATTAGATAACTTGTCCAAGGGCACAGATTTACAAAATGCCAGAACCGGCATTCAAATCCATATTATTCCTCCACTGTTTGGACTCTGATTCACTGAAATTACAGACTACCTCTCAAAGAACAAGGTTCCGATAGTAAACAGCTATGTTTTTATTCTGATTCTTATGAGAAGACAGAATTACCAACAATCAAAATCTTCTGTGATAAATGCCATAATAAAGACATGTCTAAAAAATGTATGACTGTAGAACAAAAGTCCTTGAAATGTCTTTACAAGCAAAGAGGATTTTTGGGTTTTTTTGTATGTTTTTAGTTTTCACTTCCTTAAAAACACTCCAAGTTTGGGATTTCAGCATTACCAGAAAGATAAATTATCCACAGAGGAAAAGAACTGCTTGCTGAGTTGATAAGGCTCTGATAGTGGAAGTGTTTAAGCTCAGATTACTAAGGCAATTTGAAAAGTAGAAGTTGATTAACTCATGGCTGTAAAAACAGCTTAAAGATCTTTGCTGAGATGGGAAAAAGCAATACCTGGTACCTAACTACCAGAGAACCCAAGAGGCCAAATGGGCTTAAAAATAGTTAAACGGAATGAATAAAGCTATTTCTACCTGTAATCCCAAACAAGGACTCACTGCTTCAGGAATAAAATAAAGAAGGGATGGCCAGTTGGGGCCTTAAACCAACTGCTGCTGCCATCTACCCACCTGCTTCTGCGTCAGCCCTCCCCGCTGGCTTTACTCTTCTTTCCCTTCTCTTTCTCATTTGCCCCACTTCACCATCCTAGGGAACACTTTAGGCTAAAAAGATGTCTTAGAAATCCTACAGAGAAAGTGGTTCATAGGCCAGTTGGTGCATGGAACACACTGGAGGGTCTAAAAAAAAAAATTCGGTATTTCCGATTCTCAATAAAAATAACCAGTTAAAGAACTCGCCAACTCAATCCACATGTATATCACTCTAAAATTATTACAGAATTAGAATTAAACGTTAAGGGGGGAGGGGAGAGACACAGAGAGAACAAACCCCGATATGGAGTGAACGTTTCAAAGGATTATGTGGTAGTGTGCTTTTTGAGTCTTGAAATAGGACGTGCTTAAGTAAGGCCACTGCTATGCAACATTGACAAAAAATCATTGACTCTCTGACTCTATGGTACATCTGGGCACTCCAGTGCAGAGAGCCATGAAACACTGTATGAGAATGGTGTCTACAGGCTGTGACACACCTCCTATTCTCAGAAATTCAGGTCTGGGGAAACCTAATGAGGTTGAACCAGGCCTACCACACTCTAGGTCTGGTGAGATCTTGGCTGAGTTAAACCTAAGTGAACTGTTTTAATATGCAAATCTCTAAATGGTTCAGATTAAGCTTACTGGAATATCTCTTAGTTCATGCATAAAACTACAGAAAACTTATGACGTAATATATAAGGAGCTTTTGGCGTTACTAGTAATCTAGATCGAAGGAGACAGAAGATATAAAACAGGAATGGTGGTGAGGCCTCAAAGGTCAGCCAAAACAAGCCCAGACTCTGGAAATCAGTGAATCTGATACTGTTTGCCCAAGCTCAAATTTAAGAAGTAAATCTTTCATTGCTGTAAAATATTTGATGCTCTTCAAATTTATTTGGAAAATCTGATAAATGATTTATTTTAAAGCAGGACAATTACCTCAAGAGCAAACATCCTGTCCATCATGCTTCTTGATGAGGTGGCATCAGCAACAATATGAACCTCAATACCTCGGCCAACTAGTTCCAGAGCTGTTTGTTGGATGCAAACATGAGTCTAGTAGGAAAGTAAAAAAATCACATGTAATAACGCAGTAAACTAAAAGAATTTTACAAATGTGGAACCACATGATAAAGCAGAGAGAGCACTATAGGTCTAATGACCTTGTCCTACATGCAGTTTTGCCTCTAATTCACTATGTGATCTTGGGCATAAAAAGCATCTCTGGCTTTGGTTTCCTCTTTGTAAAGTGAGGAATTGGGTTACATCAACATTCCGTACACTGGGAACCTTGACCATATTCCTAGAGCTCTGTGAGAACTTTCTAAAAGATTTTCCTCTTTGTCACCTGGATGACCTTTATACAGCTGACTACTACCACTCAGTTTTGACGTCACTTGCAGTGGGGGTTATTTCTGAATGAGTCTGCAGTACTGCAGGTTGAGAACGTAGTGAGAAAACTGAGTTGTTATAATACCCAGTATACATCACCAGGAAGTGTATTATGCAGGTTCCATCTTTATAAGTGTTAACTGGTAACAAATCATTAGCTGAAAAAAAAAGTAAAAACACGCTTCAACAACAACTGGATTATACGACCATGGCAAAGATTTCTATGCCATGATGCCACCATTATCTTTACATGACAAGAGGGCTTTGGAGAATTATCAACTGACACCTCATTAAAATTAGCACTGGAGGACTGCTCAAAGATGATTTTCTTTAGGCATGAGGTCCAATAATAGTAAACAAGCAAAAAAGAAGTACAGAAGTCAGCATTTGGCATGACATGTTTATACATACAGGCTTCCTCTAAACTGTCACTGAAGTCAAAATACAGATATTTAACATACATCTAAACCTGAGACTGTATCTTTCTACTATTAAAGCCTACTACTATAAAACCTACTATTGAAACATTGTAAGTATATAAATTAATATTATTATTTGGATTTCATTGTTTTTATTTTATTTCATAATTTTTAAATTTCAGTTCAATAGTTGTTTACAAGCCATAAACAAATACTTATATTCTGTTTGTACATGTCCAAAAAAAACAATTCAAACAAAAAATCATTTAAATCAGTATTAGGAATCCATGAGCATTTTTTTCCTTTAAAAAGATATGTATATGATTCAAATGTGAAGGACAACTACATGACTTCTAAGGTTTTTCTAGAGCAAAAATATGACCAAGGTGAAATCCTACAACACATAAATAAAAATAATGCCTTTGGTGAAAATGTGTTCCAGAAGTAGTGGTTAAAAGTACAGGGCCAAGAATTCACCAACCTAGATTTAAAACTAGCTCCATCCCTCAACTATCTGTATGACCTTGGGTAAATTATACAGCTTCTGTTTTAGGTTCCTCATTTATAATACGGGAAGACCAAGAAAACAGCTCAGAGGGTTGCTATGAGTTTCGTGAATTAGTATATACAAAGTGTTTCAATTAGTGCAATGTAAACAGTCAACGCTTAATAAATGGTGGCTATTTTTCATCACGATTACCACCTACACGGTACCCTATATACAAAAATGCACTCTGGAATCAAGTTTTCTACAAATGATATTATGCCTAAAACGTAACAAAAGGTACTTACTTCTACTCCAAATAACACAACGCTCCTGACTCCAGGAATCTCTGCTAATGCTGCTTCTACTTCCGGTAACACCATTGAAAATTTGGTCTTCGGAAGTACCAGTTTTACACCTGTTAAATCGATTTCTTGAACAGTGCTTCCGAGACCTTTAGGGTACTGTTCTGTTACAATAACCGGAATTCCTAAAATCCGGGCCCCTTGTAACTGAAAAACAAAATAAAAACCACAAAGACCATTAACAATACACATATGTGTGTACACATAAATGTCTATCATGCTTCAGTAAATTAGAAAAAATTAACAAGCATACCAATCTCTGTCCCACGCTAATAATATCCCCAAAATACTTGATGGCTGGTCTGAACCTTTCCTGCATATCACAGCAGAAAAACACAGTGCTTAAAGGTGTAAGATTTCCCAAGGTAGTGAGCTGAGGAAAAAAGAAAAAAGAATGATTTAGCATTCATTATACAATGACATTTATTTTCAGTGGAGGTCACTAAAAGAAGAAAAATGTTCCTACCGTTTTACTTTGTAAGTCAATTTCTACAACTATTCTCCAAAAGAAATGATCTGAATTACAGAAAAAAGTTATCCAAGAAGATGGTCATTAAATTGCTTTAAATAGTGAAAATTAGCAATAAACACAGGACCAACAATATAGATATGATTTTACAAATTTTAATACATTAACATGACAAAACATCTTTAGCCACTATATGTATATGTTTTCAAAGAATCCATGCCATCTAAAAAGAAATGCTCATAATCTAATGTTAATTTTAAAAATGGAGCACAGTTTAACAGTACTTCAATAATGTAAAAATATGAATAAAAAGTAGAAGCTAATATATGAAAATAATAACAAATGGTTATATAGTTAAGGGTGTTGGTAACATTTTTTTCTTTATACTTTTCCTATATTTTTTCACATGCTATTTAAAAACATTTTCCAAATGCTATTTAAAAAAATATGTATTACTTTTATAATCAGAAAAAATGTTACAACAGTAAAAAACTTAAATATGATGGTGGCATTGCTTACATGTATAGAGTAAAAATTAAAATAACCTGTAGTGAGACCACGGAACATAAAACTAAAAAGGCAGATGGAAACAAATCTAGAATTACTGCTATCGCTAAGACAGAAACATTAAGATGCTATTCTTAAGACTAACTTCGTAGAGTTCACAAAAATGCAACGAAATGATGCCAAGCACATCACCACTGTTAAACAAACAGACATAAATTTGACATTTGCATTTTTAAACATGCTTATCACAACCAAGAAAGTCAATGAATTAAGATGAAAACTGGGTATCTGATTACCAAGCATTACGTTATTTGCTGTTGTTGGTCTACTCTTAACAACTTGGGCCCCGTATGGATCTACCAAAGAGTGAAAATCACTGCTGAATATAAGAATTTAATCTCACTGGAATCTTAAAAAGTCCATGGTGCTTTTCCTTCTACCCTCTCAACACCTGAAAACCAGCAAGCATGCAAAATAAAACTCCTGGGCAGTTGCATCAGTGTGCTGGAAGGCCATGCATTAACACATACTTACAGCTTATATTTGCTTAGATCTCCAGCTCTCCGATCTTATCTTAGACATACTGACTAACTCTGTATACTTCCTGACGAGTTTGGTTATCTGGATTCTAAATTCACAAAAAGTTATAAACAGCAAATGAGAAAAAAAACTGCTGGAGACAGACAAACTGATAGCAGCGAGAAATGACAGCTGACAAGATTCAAAGTACAATAAAAGCAGATCAAAACTCGCCTCGTTCTACAATCTAGACCTCTAGTGAGGGAGTAACAAGTTGTACATAACTTATAAATTAAGACAACACCATTTTAAGCACACTCATGAAGAAAATGTTAAATTATATAACATTTCAGAACTACAATATAAAATGGTTAAAATATCCAAAATATTTTGGATATTTGAAGGAATAAAACCTTACCTACCCAGAAATCCTAAACATTCAGAGTTGTGGACTGCTGGACCTCCTGTTACCTGGTGTTGCTCTGTACCTCATCTCAGCAGTGAGGTGTCCTTTTCTCGGCAGGGGATTACATCAGATACATGTCGTATTAGCTACCACCCTGCAAAACCTTTCTAGTCTAGGAACTCATCATCTATAAACCTTTAGTAAACAAAGAAAGAAACCAGAGATAGGGTAGAAAGGCACGTTTTTATACAGAGATGACTGGTTATAATTTAGTGGATCGAAAATGCCTAGATATTCTCCTCTCAAGGAGTTGGAGTTTAACTCCCAACATTCCCTTGAAGAGGCCTGCACTTTGTAATTTGCTTCCTCAGAGTACAGAGGGAGGAGAGTAACTTTACAGTGGAAAAACATGGCAAACACTGCCTCAGCCAGATTAAGGTAATCAGCGATGTCATGCTGATAATATGCAGCCTTAGTATAAAGTAATGAGAATGACCATGATCTTCCTCTCAAAATCCCAGAACTCCAGTCTACACATGAGAAAAAAATCAGATAAACCAAAATTGAGGTACATCCTACCAAAGTATCTGACCAGTACTTCTCAAAACTG
The DNA here is from genome assembly GCF_000151845.1 of Pteropus vampyrus. NCBI lineage: Eukaryota > Metazoa > Chordata > Mammalia > Chiroptera > Pteropodidae > Pteropus > Pteropus vampyrus. The sequence continues at coordinate 11,435,388 of NW_011888820.1, read as the reverse complement.
TCATGATCATCAAAAACAATGAAAGTCCGAGAAACTGTCATAGCCCAGAGGAGCCTAAGGAGACATGAGAACTGAATGTAATTAGTACTCTGGATTAGATCCTGGAACAGAAAAAGATAATTAGGGAAAAGCTTGTTAAAATTTGAATAAAGTGTGGAGCTCAGTTAACAGTAATGTACTAATCTTCGTTCTGTAGTTCTAACAAATATGTCACAGTAATGTAAGATGTTAATTAGAGGGGAAGCTAGATACAGGTAGAGAGAAACTTTTTGCGCTATTTTTGCTGTAAACACTATTCTAAAATAAAAAAGTTTATTAAAAAAAATGGTCTCCCTATGCTGTGGTAGTTTGGGGAAAAAGATGCTAGTGTATGAATAACTTCCATACTTACAAGCCAAAAGAGGCTTTGAGGCTACAAAAAACAAAACAAAACAAAAAAAACCACCTCCCCTCCACCCAAAAAAAAAAAAACACTCTGAAAAACTCTAACTTCATGTCTAACCAACACTGCCACCCCCCCCTCCGAATCTAAATGAATTCCAAAAGCTGCTGTTAAATAACACAACTGACTCTATAATTCTTACTTTCATTCACGAATTTTTCTTAAAACGAAACCTTATGGATAACTAAAAATGCTACTCACAGTCAAACATTTACATGTTGCAACTGCAAGATGGCAAATTAAAAGTGGACTTGACCAAGTGCCATTACAAGTGTAGTAATTACAGATCAATGGGTATTCAAGAAGCACGAATAAGTCACATTGAAAACTATGTGTGTATACATACACGCCTTCATATAGCTATGTATCTATACATATCCCTACAAATATACATACATAATACATTTCAACATATATCTTTAAATATGAAAAGTTGATCGCAGTTATTGGCTTCCTCAAGCAAAAGTTTAAGGGATCAATTTCTAGTACAAAATTTTTGTTCATTTGAAGAATTGTCATAGCTAGGATTCGACCTTAGATTCCATATTCAAAAGACTTTCATCCCGAAGTCCCATTATTACCAATATCATGACAGTATTTACCCTCCTTCGCTACCACAGAGGCTCTGGCCACTTTCTAACAATGGCTGGTACACCTGCAAGGAATCAGCCCCTCTCTTGCTCAGTCCCACTGGTTACTCAGAACATACAAGGACAGAACATACAAGGTGGCTGGCCTTGCTTAGTGATACACTGGCACCTGTTCTGTTCTCGCCATAAGATTAATATGTGATGAATGTTATATGTTGAATTGTGTCTCCCAAATTTCCTATGTTGAATCCTTAACCCCCAGTACCTCAGAAAGTGACTTTACTTGGAAACAGAATCGCTGAAAGTATAATTAGTTAAGATGAGGTTATACTGGGGTAGGGTGGGTGCCTAGTCCAACATGACTGGCATCCTTACAGGAGGGAATTTGGACAGAGAGGACTTGTGAACATGAAGACAGAGATCAGTATGATGTATCTATGAGCCAAGCAATGCCAGAGATTGCCAGCAAATCACCAAAAGCCAGGAGGGAGACATGGCCAGATTCTCCTTAACAGCCTTCCAAAGGAACCAACCCTGATCTCTAGCCTACAGAACTCCAAGAAAATAAATTTCTGTTGTATAAGCCACTAAATTTGTGGTCCTTTGTGACAGCAGGCTCCTAGTGAACTACTTAGTGAGTACAGTGTTTATCTTTAGAACTAAAGTTTGGAACTGTAAATGTGATTTTTTCAAAGTTCTGGTAGTCTATTATAGTCACAAAATAGGTGTGATCTGCTTGGGAGAGAGTCCAGAAGAGGACACAGGGTAATTATTTCACTCAGAAGGGTTTACAAGGAAATTTGATTACCAAAGCTATAGTTAAGACCTTGCTCCAATACTGACTCACTTAAAATAGAGATCTGTGTGAAATGACTCCCCTGGGTTACAAGGCTCCCTACACAGCGT
>NW_011888820.1:11430154-11433400 GCF_000151845.1 Pteropus vampyrus | reverse complement strand
AAGTCCCATTATTACCAATATCATGACAGTATTTACCCTCCTTCGCTACCACAGAGGCTCTGGCCACTTTCTAACAATGGCTGGTACACCTGCAAGGAATCAGCCCCTCTCTTGCTCAGTCCCACTGGTTACTCAGAACATACAAGGACAGAACATACAAGGTGGCTGGCCTTGCTTAGTGATACACTGGCACCTGTTCTGTTCTCGCCATAATATTAATATGTGATGAATGTTATATGTTGAATTGTGTCTCCCAAATTTCCTATGTTGAATCCTTAACCCCCAGTACCTCAGAAAGTGACTTTACTTGGAAACAGAATCGCTGAAAGTATAATTAGTTAAGATGAGGTTATACTGGGGTAGGGTGGGTGCCTAGTCCAACATGACTGGCATCCTTACAGAAGGAGGGAATTTGGACAGAGAGGACTTGTGAACATGAAGACAGAGATCAGTATGATGTATCTATGAGCCAAGCAATGCCAGAGATTGCCAGCAAATCACCAAAAGCCAGGAGGGAGACATGGCCAGATTCTCCTTAACAGCCTTCCAAAGGAACCAACCCTGATCTCTAGCCTACAGAACTCCAAGAAAATAAATTTCTGTTGTATAAGCCACTAAATTTGTGGTCCTTTGTGACAGCAGGCTCCTAGTGAACTACTTAGTGAGTACAGTGTTTATCTTTAGAACTAAAGTTTGGAACTGTAAATGTGATTTTTTCAAAGTTCTGGTAGTCTATTATAGTCACAAAATAGGTGTGATCTGCTTGGGAGAGAGTCCAGAAGAGGACACAGGGTAATTATTTCACTCAGAAGGGTTTACAAGGAAATTTGATTACCAAAGCTATAGTTAAGACCTTGCTCCAATACTGACTCACTTAAAATAGAGATCTGTGTGAAATGACTCCCCTGGGTTACAAGGCTCCCTACACAGCGTGGCCTGTAATGTTAGAATCTGAGTTCGAATTTCAATTTCCCTAATTCCAATTACATGAAATCAGGCAAATCCATTACCATCTCCAAATAGCAGTTTTTTAATCTGTAAGAAAGCAAGAAAAATAGTATCTACCTCACAGGGCTATTCCAAGATTCAGTGAGCTTCATGTAATCAATGAATAAATGTATTGTGATATTCCTCATACGGGAAACATACACTACACCTTGAAGTTCCACACGTGTTAAAAAAAACTTTTTCTGTAATGAGGTTAAAAATATCATTTATTACTAAGATCCTTTAATTAAACACACACACACACACACACACACACACACACACACACACACTCACACTCACTCACTCATTCTACTGCCTAACTTAAGTCTGCAGAATTAAAGTGAGTCATAAAGTAGATTTCCAAATGTCACCAAAAGACTTACCATTACATGATCTGTTCCTGGCAAAAGAGGTTTTGGGTTTTTAATTTAGGCTGAAAAAGAACATTTATTTCTACCTGTTCTTCCTACATGCTCTCATGGTGAAGGCTCCATAATCAAAAATTACCCCTTTCAAACTAGCAAGCCCAAGGGGGAACATATTCCTTTCCCTCTTCTTTCCAAACCCTGCCTTCTCTCCATTCCAATCATAAACTCTGGGGTCTCTTCTAATATAAAATATCCATGCCCATTTAAAATAATAACAGTAGTAATAAACTTCCAAGAAAGTGAAAGCTGGGGCTGAATCCCTTCCCAATTAATCATCACTGGAAAAGGTCAAAATAACCTTTCCAGGGAAGCCCTTACCTTCCCCCACATAAAGCTGTCAGAGCCTTCCCTCCTACATACAAAAGCAAAATCCTCTCACTAGCAACCTTTTCACAATGTCCATTTCTTCCTCTCTTCTATTTGGGCTCTGCCTTCCCTGGTGACAGGCTAGAAAACACACTGGTGCTGGTATGATATCAAATTTACAAGAGATTCCAGAGATGAATATTTTTAATAGTTAAAACTTGGGAAATATCTTTTGAAAAATTAACACTTGTAAGTCATAAAAATGCCCTAAATTTCCACTGCATAATCCTCTCATTTACGTCTCTTCCTATGTCTCAAAATTCCTCAGACTTCATTCTGACAAAGTAAAGACACATAAACCACACTTGAAACAGGACCTGCCTTAAGCAACCTGAGCTGCCGCAGACACTTGGTCACTTGACAGAATGTTTCATAAAAGACACTAAAAAGTTACTATAGCCTAGTGCTGGCTAAGGAGGTCTTAAAGATCAGTCCCCATCTAGCCACTAACCAAACACGGGTGCAGACAGTGTGGCACAAGCAACCATTGTGTTTCATAACATCACTAGCAATGGCAATAAGAACAAGCATGAAAGCAAACTCAGATCCCTATGTAAATGAAAAATACATTCTACAATATAGTATATGATACAGGACCACAAAGGCTCTAAAGCCTACATTTGGAAAAACAAATCATGTTATTTAAGCAGTGGACTATATGTAGCCAAACTTGTGCTTTTTGTCCCTGCCTCTGGGAGAAGGGGCCTGCCATCCCAATAGCACAGCCTCACTAACGAGCCACCCGAGTCTTCCTATGTGATAGGCATCTACACCAAAGAACGATGAACAGCAAAACAAAGCAAATGATATTACAAGCTCAAGTTTGTGGCCTGTTTCCATTCTGCTTGATATTTTCATTAAGCATAGAGAATATGAATAGTATGGTCAGCTAAAAGAGAGGACCTTTACATATTTTCCTATCTCCACTATTACCATGGAACCTTGGGCAATTCCCTGTATGTTCTGCTTTTCTGCAAAATGAAAGAGTTGGATTATTAGGTAAGGAACAAGAATTGGGTTTTATTCATGTTTGCATTCACTGTGCCAAGCAGTTACAGTTGCAACACAAATGTTTGTAAAATGAATTCTATAGTCTTGTCCAACCATAAAATGTCCACATCTCTAGAATTACACAGCTGGGTTCCAAAAATATATAGTAAAATGATCATGAGAAGAATTATCTTTCCTTTCTGAGAGTATACACATACACACACATATGTATATCTTTTCATATAGCTATAAATAGGTAGCAGAATAGGTATATGGATATATGTGGGAGTGTGTGTGAATGTGTGTGTGTGTGTGTGTGTGTGTGTGTGTGTGTGTGTGTCCCTCCCTCCACATTATCTATTTTTAAGCTAGGGAGGCATCTGGCTGAAGAAATCAAAATATTATCATTATTAAAATGATATACAAAAGAAACATTTAAAAATATTTAAAAATATATTCTTGGACTGAAAAA
>NW_011888820.1:11428167-11430104 GCF_000151845.1 Pteropus vampyrus | reverse complement strand
AGCTGGGTTCCAAAAATATATAGTAAAATGATCATGAGAAGAATTATCTTTCCTTTCTGAGAGTATACACATACACACACATATGTATATCTTTTCATATAGCTATAAATAGGTAGCAGAATAGGTATATGGATATATGTGGGAGTGTGTGTGAATGTGTGTGTGTGTGTGTGTGTGTGTGTGTGTGTGTGTGTGTCCCTCCCTCCACATTATCTATTTTTAAGCTAGGGAGGCATCTGGCTGAAGAAATCAAAATATTATCATTATTAAAATGATATACAAAAGAAACATTTAAAAATATTTAAAAATATATTCTTGGACTGAAAAAGATGACATTTTTAAAAGGATGGAACAGAGTAGTGATATTACTATAATTAGTTTAAACATCAGCATAAAAAATTAACTGTTATCTCTTATACCAAACAAAGTATTTCAAAAGCCACAAGTGACCTGAATTATAGAATGCCTTTTAAGAGAACAGATAGGACATTTCAAGTATACACGTATACATTATTAAATTGAAGAATGTTTAATTTAAAAGAGTTGTCAGACCCAGGCCTTGAATTTTTTAAAATAAAAAAATCCTATCTTGGGGGGTTAAATAATTAAACTTTACAGATACGTGTATGTGTGTGGGGGGGGTGCAAATTTGGCATAACATCTTATTAGGTAACAGCCCACCCTCGCTCCCAACCACTACAGGAAATCATCACAAAGGAGTCGGCATCCTCAGGACGGCCCTAGACTGCCTCAGTTAATATTTGGATTCTTGCCTTTATTAATGGATTTGCCAAAGGTGCATCCAAATTCTTAGGTATTTTGGCAGCAATAATCTAAACAGAGTGACAAAGGCTGCAAAGAGGTGTCAGCCATGAAAACTTTTAGAAATTTATTTATTTTAAAAAAATTTTCAATTAGTTGACATATAATATTAGTTTCAAGTGTACAACACAGTGATTAGACATTTATGCACACCTTAAAAAGTGATCACCCCAATAAGTCTAGCACCCATCTGGCACCATATATAGTTATTACAATATTACTATGTCCCGTATGCTGTACTTTATATCCCCGTGACTATTTTTCTAACTGCCATGAAAATTCTTGAAGACATAAAAATGGGGAGTCGTAAACACCTCTGAACTACAACTGAACAAATTCTCTATATGGACAACAGAAAAAATTCTAGGCTATCAGAGACCATCTGCCTCCCTCTAGGCTCTCCTAGGGTGGCAGTGGATTTTCAAAGCCTTTGTTCCCTGAACACAGGAACTTTATCCAGGTTAAAGTATCAGCTTTGGAAGCTTCTGGCACGGGTGCTGTGGTGATAGGAAACAAAGCCAATTCCAAGGCCAACTATAGCTGCGAAAAAAACAAACCAAACCAAACCAAAACAAAAAAAACTCTAGAGAATAGTCTTCAGAAAACAGTACTTGAATATTAAAATGCCTCTAACTCTGAATCCCACATTTCAGTTTGGCCTTCCGAAGAAATGGCTTATCAGTTCCTCAACTGAAGAAAAATTGTTGATGGTGTCGTACCTAACTAAAATATATCTTTATGTTCCTTCTTTTCAAAATAAATAAATAAATAAATAAATAAAAATCCTCCAGTGAATCTTCTGAGAATACAAAGTGGACAGGAGACCTATCTGCCGTAGTATTAGAGCATGGCTTAAAAAGAAAAAAAAAAAAACATTAAAAAGCTATAAAATAATCCTCAGGTATAGGAACTTTCTCAGTCAGCATGAGCAGGAAATCACTGTCTAGCTACAGTTGATATTTAAGAAAGGTACTGCAGTCCTGGAGTCAAGAGACTTCAACGAAGGAGGCGCATGTGGAATCAACAGATTCAGTTGACGGGTACTAGGCAGAGGCTAAGCAAACGGTTATTTCACTTAAGGTTAGAGAAGGCTTAAGGTCAAGGAACTGAAAGCC
>NW_011888820.1:11404441-11426957 GCF_000151845.1 Pteropus vampyrus | reverse complement strand
TTGACCTCCCTTTATCTCTACCCAATTTCCGGGAGAACTTGGGCTGGGAATTACAAAGTATAAAGAGGTTTACAGAGTAGAAGTCAGGGCTTTATATTTAAACAGGACTTGTTTTTAAGCGAGTAAAAGCGATCACCTTCAAATGAAATAATCCTGTGCTTTATGAACGCTGTAAGGCACTATAATTAACTGGAATTAGAAAAGCATACACTATGAACAAAATTTCCTTATCAAGTTCTAGGAAGATAGACTCATGAATCTAAACATAAAATTAAATTTCAGATACTAGGGGTTTCTCCTTATAAAGTAACTTTTATGGTAGGTTTTCTCAGCTGGCATTGTTGACACGTTTGGAATGGATACTACTTTTCCTTGGTGGTGGTGGTGGGGGCGGCTATGTTGTGTATTTGTAGAATGTTTTGCAACATGCCTGGCTTCTATCCACTAGATGCCAGTAGCACTCCACTCTTTCCTAGACTTGATAATCAAAAATGCTTCCAGACATTGCCAAAAATCCCCCAGAGGGCAAATTTGCCCCCATCCAGAACCACTGCATTACAGCAATGCTGAGGCCATTATTTGGCCTTTATTGCTCATTTGTACCCAAGCTACTGAAAAGTCTGTCTTCTGGCTTCTCATCAAACTTGGAGCGATACACTTAAAACTATTGTCGGAACCGATCAGACTCAAAATCATATTTTTGCAGACAGCATTCTATTGCAAGGTTTTACAGGTGAGAAAATTTGTGCTGAGAGAAAGGTACTTCCTCTAGGCCGACTGACTACAAAAGGTACCTATTCTGGGTGGACTAATTATAAAAGTGTTCTTTCCAATCTATCAACAAGACTTGATGGCCAGAACCCTCTCATTCACGCCAGTGCTACCATGCAAGACCTACCCACCACCATCCCTCATCTGACTGTAACACTGTCCTCATAAATGGTGCTCATTCTTTGATTTTTGCACCCTTAAGATCCATTTACCACATGGCAATCAGAGTAATTCTTTTAAAAAACAATTTCAGAGTACATCACTTTTCTTTAAAAAATTCTCCAATACATAGAAACAGACCTCAGGAAAATCCAGATGTTGGAATTAAACGAAAAGAACATTATAGCACTTATTATAAGTACATTTAAGAACATAAAGCACAGATAAGAATGAATAGATGTAGAATATCAGCAAAGAAATGAAAATGACAATACATGTAAGTTTTAAAACTGAAAAGTACAATATCTGGAATGAAAAAATTCACTAGATAATCTAAACATCATATTATAGGTTGCATAAAAAATGATTAGTGAAATTGTAAACAAAGTAAATGTGAAGAGCAAAGAGATTTACAAAGTATAAAAATAGCTTTAGTGACTTGCAATATCAAGTGGTCTAACATGTGTGTAATTGGAGTCCAAGAAGGAGGGGCTCCACACAAGACTTTCTGACTCCATTTGTGTTCTCTGGAAACTTTGTGATAAGGAAAGCAAATAAATCAATTAACAAAATAGCTTTTACACCCCTGGGGCATAGTTGGCAATGCCTGGAGACATTTTTGGTTGCCACAATTGAAAAGTGGAATATTACTGGCACCAAGGTTGGTGCTAAGTACCCAACAAATGCACAGGACAGCTCCCCCCACCCCCAATGAAAAATGATTCAGCCTAAAATGTCAATAGGGCCAAAGTTGAGAAACCCTGCTCTAGGCTATTGGTATTGAAAATGGAAATGAGTGGATGAATGTGTTTTTATTTTGGAGGTAAAAGTAAGATAATTTTCTGTATATTAGATGTGGGAGATCAGGAAAAGGCAAAAAATCTAGAATGACTGTAAGTCTTTGTGCTTGCGTATCTGGCAGCGCCATGGTGCCATTACTGAGATAAAGAAGACTAGAAGATCACATCAGGGGTTAAAATCAAGAATTCTGTTTTGGCCACGTTAAGTTTGAGATGCTTGTTAGGAATTAAAAGTAGAAGTGAGCAGGTAGTTGCAAAAATGTATCTGAACCTCATCGGACAGGAAACTCAAGATATAAATATAAGAGACATTAGTACAAAGAAGGTATTTAAATCATGGGAATAGATGAGATCACCTGGAGGAAGATGATAGGTAGAATAGAAAATAGGGCCTATGACAGAGTTACAGTTAAGCAAAGTTGATGAAGGTAGGAATGAGATCGATAAGGAATAGATACTAAGACGGAAAAAATCCTGGACACTGGAATCATGAAAGTTAATACAAAAAGTATTACTATTATATTGAGCCAAATGGAATTGCTTAAATAACTTTAGACCGACAAGACCAGAAATTTCATACAGTTCAACCTCGTACAAAGAAAGAATGGTCAACTATGTCAAATACTGTTGAGAGATCAAGTATAATGAGAGTGAGCATATGGAATATGGTGACATAAAGGATCTTGGGGACAAAGGCAGTTCCATTGGATTATAGGGGATAAAGGTCTGGTTTTATTGAGATCAAAGAAAAAATTGATAGTGATAAATGAGTCAATCAATTTTTTAGATTGAGAGGGAAAGGGGTTTAAAAGAATTTCTTTAAAGACAGAAAATATTAGCGATAGTAGATTTTTGTTCTACACTGCTGAGAGCCAGAAGAAAGGGACAGATTTATGGTGCAGTGAGAGAGATATCCAGTACATAGAAACAGACCTCAGGAAAATCTAGATGTTGGAATTAAACGAAATACAGAAGAAATACAGACCTTGCAAAGGATGGAATCCAGAGCACAGATGGAGGTTTGGGCTTCTTGTAGGATCATGGACACATGTTCTATTGAGGATGAAAGGCAGAGAATTTGGGTAAACATACAGGCAGGTTAACAACTTTGAAATAAGAAAATGAGGGAGTTGTCTAATTATATTTTCTTGTTTGTCATACAGAACTTTACTATTCTCAACTGTGTATTATCCTTAATTTTTAATATATATCTCCTTAATACACACACACACACACACACACACACACACACACACACACGTATATTATACTAAATGTAGTCATAATTTTGGCCCAGGCTGGTATTCCTAACAATTTTTAATTATTTTCTTTAAAGGAAGAGGCAAAATTGTAAACTCTTTCCCAAAACCAGAACTCCCATTGTCTCCAAAATTTATCTTGCCATTCGGTTTTCATCTTTTTCATAATTTTACATGAAGGCTTTGTCTTCCTCTTTCACTAGTATTCCCAATTCCAATGTCTTGTCAAATCATATAAACTCAGTAAATACTTGAACAAATAAATGAATAACTAAATTTGATTTATCTTAGCATTCTTTTTATCCTTTGGTTGAGTATTTGAAGTCATTTTTCACCCTCTCCAAAGATGTTGTAATATTCTGTTTCCCATCAGTATCCATGGGCTTGGTTCTTGGACCTTCTCAGATACCAAAACCCATGGAAACTCAAGTCTCTTATATAAAATACATAGGATTTGCATTTAAGTTACTCACATTTTCCCATATACTTTAAATCATCTGTAGATTACTTATAATACTTAATACAATGTAAATGCTGTATAAATAGTTGTTGTACTGTATTGCTTAGGAACAAATGACAAGGAAAAGAAGTCTGTGCATGTTCAGTTCGGACTCAACCATCAGTGTAGGTATAATGGTATGGTACACATCAGCAACAACTGACTTTTTTTTTTCCAAATATTTTGATCCACAGTTCTTGGAATTTGTGGATGTGGAATCCAAGGATACGGAAGGCTGACTAAAGTTACATTTTAGTGTGCTCCAAGGTCCCTGTTCCTAAATTATTGACAATCTGAATTTATTCATGTATATTATATCAATTACAAATACTTTGACTTGCAAGAAACAGAATGCCTGACAAATAGTTTACATTTGCATGTAACTAGAAGTCCAGAGGAGGGAAGGGGCTGCGGTGGGGGCAGCAGCTCAACAACTACGTCATAGCTTAAGGTTGGTGTCTCTCTGGTTCTTTCTTCCTTTCTCTCATGGTCCTATGATCGGCCCTGTAATTCCAAGCATCACACAACTGTATTCAGAGGCTGGAAGCAAGGGCAGTACAAGGGAGGGACATTTTTTTCTGTTTCCTTTGCCATTATTGAAGAAAAAAAATCTTTTCCAGAAACCCTTGAGCAAACTTCTCCTGGCATGTCATTGGCCAGAAATGGGTCATGTGCCCACCATTAGACATAGTATGTTAGTACTAAGGAAGAGGGAGAGAATGGCTTCTGGTGCACAACAAAGAATAAGGGCTACAAACTATCACAGGGTAGCCAAACCCAGCCTTCCATCTTTGACTTTGCTTAGTGAAGGCAGCAGGTGGCAACTGCCTCAAGTTTCCACTCCATTATTTACAGTCTTGGGGTGTTTTTCAATACGTGAGCATTGTGACCGAATCAGATAGGGAGGCCTTGTGCTTTCTTCACTTATGTGATACATGTCTGGCTTTTCTACGCAGCCTCTGTGGCCACTTTATATTGTCAGTGGTTTCATCACCATTAAATTTTAAAATCTAGTGATGAAGAGTTTAAAGTGATTTCTCATAACCTCCTTTCTGGAGCTGAAATTTAGCAAAAAGAGGATTTCTATAATTAATGTTGCTTTGATGCCAGCCTCTACTTTCACAGGCAGGATTTGCCCCAATTTAAGTTTATTAAAAAATTGGTCTATTTCCTGTTACTTTTATTTTTAGAAACGACCTCTTCAATGTTAATATCATACTTCCAAACATTGTGCTACTGGATTCTTAAGTTTTATAGAGTAATTAAAACAATATTTAAGGCCAAAACTAATATAAAATATAATGGGACTTTTTGTGCGCAATTTTTTTTTTTACTTTCCCTTAGCCTTACTTAAGTCAATTGTCTACTTAATATTCTATGTCTCTGAATTAATTACTGCTTTGGCCTCACCTTTTTTTGGATACTATTTATTAAATATTTACTGCTTATGAGGTCCAAGCCCAAGCACTTTACATGTATTATTTAATTTGATTCATACAATAATCTAGTGAGACAATGTTTCCTTCCTCCCCTCACCCCTCCCACTCCTTACATTTAACAAGAAAACTGAGGCCTAGAGAGGTGAAATGGCTGCTTGGGTTCATGTAACTTATAACTGCAGAGTAGGAACTCAGTTGGGGATCAGTTTATCTGACTCCAAAGTTTCTTAATCACTATAGTAGACCATCTTCTCTTGCATGAGTTTCTTATCATTCTTTGGAAAGCAAATTTTAGCTTTCCAAACAGCAACCATTTTCAAAGCTTTGACAAATATCTCACATACCCTTCCAGGTGACTTTGCTGCCTGAAATATAAATAGGATATATTCTTAATTAAGTGAAAGGGGAAGGCTTTGGAATGTGGCCACTGTCCCCTCTAAAGCTACAGGTGTCCCTTCTCTCTTGTTCCATCTGATTAAAAGGTCTGCTGGTAGAAGATGGACTGCCACATGGCATGTTCTGTTCACTTTCCTTATAAGAGTAAGTTTTTATCAGGAACCCCTTTCTGTGCTCAGACACAAACAAATTCACTGAAAATACACAGTTAATGGTCCTTGAGCTGTCTGACTCTCAGTATTTCAGAGTGTGAAGGTCTGACCATTTTCTTGGAATACTAATAACAAACACTTTTATAATGCTTACCATGTTACAAGCATAGATATAAGTATTTGTATTAGTTTCCTGGGCCTGCTGTAACAAATTACCACAAACTAGGTAACTTAAAACAATAGAAGTTTATTCCCTCACAGTTCTAGAGGCCAGAAGTCTGAAATCAGTACCACTGGGCCAAAATTAAGATGTCAGCAGGGACATACTTCCTCTGGAGACTATAAGGAGAATTTGTTTTTAGCTTCTTCCAGCTTCTGATGGGTGTTGACATTTCTTGACTTGCGGTCACATCATTCCAGTCTCTGCCTCCATCTTCATATCACCTATTTCTCTGTCTGTTTGTGGTCATATCTCCCTCTGCCTTCCTCTTATATAGATACATGTGATTGCATTTAGGGTCCACCTGGATAATCACCCCATTTCCAAATCCTTAAATTATTCACATCTGCAAAGACACTTTTTACCATATAAAGTAACATACAGATTCTAGGGATTAGGACCAGATATCTTTGGGGGCCATGATTTAGCCTACTATAATATTTTATACATTAACTCACTTAATCACACAGCCATGGAGATAAATATTATCTCCATTTCATGATGAAAAAACTCAGGCAGAGAGAAGTTATATAACTTATCTAAGATCATACAGTCAGTAAGAGGCAGTGTCTGGATTTGCACCTAGGAAATTTGCGACCTTAAAAACTAGCTGCCACTATAAGTGAGTGAAAAAATAAAAAAGTCCTACAGAAGAATTCTCCAGTCCGAATGTGCCAAGATAGAAGTCAAATAACAAGAGGTTTCTCCTTTAAAAGCTGTACTCCTAGGTTATGGAATTTCCCCACTTTCCCATCTTTGGCAGGACTCCTTGTTCCATTGTGCACTTTATCATCTTATACATATGCAGCAGTCACTTTAAGTGCAGGGCTTTTAGAGTGATACGAGAATAGTATGCTGTATAAACTGTATGCAGCTGAGGTATTTGCTGAATGAATGGACTTTCAACCAATCCATCAAAAAAAACACCACGTCTGAGTTGGCAATAAGCAGTAGACAAGCTAGATACACCTTATCATTTATAATTGTTAAGGCGGACCCTTCTGGAACAGCTTGCTAGACTCCTGTACTGCCAATACCCCAGCCTAGTTAAAGTTTCTTTTTTCTGTGACCCTTAGATCCCAGGAAAGGGGTTTCTAGATTGAATGGCCTATGGCATCAAATTGTTATATTCCTAAGCAGACAATCTCTAGAGTATGTTATTAGAAATGAAATTAAACTGAGGTTTATTAAATATTGCCAAACTGGTTTCTTATTGAGTTTATAGTCCACTAGGAATATTTGAGGTTCAGTTTTCCATCTCCTTTTGCTTATTCTTTCATAGACTTTTTTTTTTTGCCAGTCTCATAGTATTTAATGATATCTCTGTAGTTTTAATTTTTTTCACTAATTATGAAGTTAAACTTTTTTTCTATATTTTCTTAGATATTTAGATTTCTTGTTATCATAACTGTTTATTTTAATTCTTTGCCATTTGTATTTACCTTTTGCAGGGTTCTATACATGAATTTTTAAAACTAAACTTGTTTTAGAATACAAACATCCTAAATGTCATTGCTTATTTTATGGCCTGATATATCGTTTAACAAATAAACTTAACAAACTAATATTTGGTAACTCTGGTGGGAAATTATAATTATTTTCAAGTTGTTTTTATCATGTTTAATAAATGTGGTTCACTAAAGGGATTTCTGGGGATAAATGTATTCTGCACAGATCAAAAAAAGACAAGCCACTGAAACTCTTACAGTTTTTCTTCCCTGTGGCTAAAGATAACAGAATTGAAATATGCTGCAACTGTCAAGGATTTTTGTACTGCTCATCCAGGCTTAAATATCTGCTAATTTAGATAATGGCTGTAGTCCATCGGTTAACAGTATTTACAACAAAAAACCATATGGCCAGTACTTGGAAGGCCAGTCATTAGCTAATGTGAGTCATTTCCAGATGATATGGAGATAATTTATATTGTCAGTGTGAATTCTATTTGAGTAGTATGACATCTGCCAGGGTTGACCTTAAGAGTAGACCTTGGTAGTTACTTATGCATTGACTACTGAGGGACTCTGAATAAAGAACATTCACCCATCACAAATTATGAGGTACAGACTTAAGCAAGCACTAGAGCTTGAGGGAGGGAGGGGAGAGATGAGAGAAAAAGAAGGAAAGAGTCAGAAAAGACTAGGAGGACAGAGACTGAGCAAATTAAAGTCTACATTAGTCAGAGTAGATACTAGGTTATGCTGGTAATAATGGCTTAACCCTATACAATTTTTTTTTCTTGCAGCCCGTGGTTAGCATGGATCAGAGATGGCTCTGCCTGATGTAGTTACTCAGGAGTTAGATACTTCTGTGATCATCAAAGCTTCCTTGCCAAATTGATATGTATCATTTCTGGTCACACTTGGTTGTCCATAGCAAATCCCACGGCTGCCTATAACTTCACAGGAATTGACATACCTTCTATCATATGCCTGGAAAAAATGAACTGGAAATATTTGGTAGACAACATAGTGACTACCAAAGACTACCATTCTGGTTAGCCAATCTCAGTTCAATTGGTTCATTCTCTACCCCTAAAACAGAATACATCTACCCCTATTCTAAAGATGACAAGCCAAGAATTCTATTCAGTCATGACACTAAGCTTAATATCTTGGACCTCTGCATTATATCCATCAGTTTGTACCTCAAGACTGGATGTGGCTACGTTTGAAATGGAGACATATAAACTAAAAAGAAAAGTTAATAACATCGAACACACACACTCACACACACACCTGTACATTAGTGTCACAAAAACAGATAACCATGATAAGGCTGGAGACAGTAGGAGGCCGTTCGGAAAGATAGGAACTGCTGAAGACTACTAGTATAGTGATTTTTCTGTGAGTCTTACCAATGAGCTGGACCAGGAGGCTGTCTGGCATTTCACTCATCTTAAACTAGGCCTAGGATGATACCTGGAAAAGAGACACAAGGAGCTTCCACTACTCAGTACTTTGCCAAATTAATATGATGAAGTTAAAACCGTATGTAGTGTATATAAAGATAGATACCAGAATATGACACAGTTTACTTTTATCCCAGGCATTTATATCAGTTTCTAGATCTGCAAAATAAAATTCCCTTGTGAGCTGACTAAATTTAAGTTCCAGGACTCCTTTAGAGAATGCATTTCTCTTCTATTTCCGCCTCATTTTCTTCCTGCCTGTGCAGTCTGCAGCCCCTGAGCTCATTTAGACTGAAGTCTGTGCTTTTGGCACCAGTTTGTTTGGTCCCAAGTGAGTCTTTCCCTTACAGAGGTTAGAGCTATAAAAAGAAAGGGGATTTTTTTTTTATATATAAAGATAGAAGACTTTCCCGTCACAACTGTTATCAGTAACTGATAGCACAATTGGCTGAAAAATAAAAATGAAACAGTTTAGGGGGATCCTTTAATATGTAGATTATACTTGAAGAGGAACGACACCAGGAAATAGTGAAATAACCTATTTCACTATTCTGAAGAAGTACAGAATACCAAACACCAAAGGGAACGAGCAGTTGAAAAGAAAAAAACCTGGGGAACTTTTGAATAGAAGTCAGTATAGAAGGTTCACCCTGCTGTCAAAGCATGATCTACGCACTGGCAGCACGGGTATCATCTGGGAACCTGTTAGAAATGTAGATTCTTGGGTTCCGAACCTTATAGAATCTGAGTCTGCATTTTAACCACGTCATCTGGTGATTTGTGTGTGTGTGTGTGAATGTTGACACTCATCTAGATTGCAATTATGAAAAGTTATTAAAAATTAGAAAAAATATAATAGTTCATACATTCTTGCATTCAGAAAGTAGCACCTAACAGTGTCTGATAACTAGCTGGTTATCAGTGACTATTTATTACTAAAATCAAATTACCCCTTGTGTACTGAAAACACTTCTGTGTAGACTATTACTGCTGAGATAACGTTTATATGGGTGGTAAAGCAATAAATACAAAATGTGAAAAAATAACTTTGAGTAGAAGAATGTCTTACCCTTCATATATTTATACATTCTTGTACATGTACGCATACATAAATCATATAAACAATCACATAAAATACAATATAAATAAAAGGCGTAACCTTTGACATATAAGTATCTCTACGTAATAAAGGATACTTAGACACAATGAAGTTAAGTGTATCCAAGGTCACAAAACTCATAAGTGACAGAATATGTAATAGAAATCTAGTTCTCCTGACCTTAATCTCACATAATACCAAATACCTTAGAGACTTGAGTAGTTTTATTAATTACAGTATTATTCCATGATGAATTTCAAACAAGAATCAAGTTACAGCTCAAATGGTATGGGTTTTATGTTCATGCTCTTTTCGAATTTTAATTAAATAAAATTTTCATCTTTCAGTTAAAAATAGTTGTTCATAATTTGTAATCATACAGTTTTAATATTTACATTATTTTATGATTATGGACTTACTCTTCTACTTTCTAAATAAGATGGAGTAAATTTAATATAAACATTAAGGCTTAACTCAGAAATATTAATTTTACTAACGGTTATCACAAACTTTTAAATCTGAAAGCTTTTCTTAAACTTGATTTGTTTTAATGGAAATCATAAAACACATAAAGTGGAAAAACTAATTTATTAAGTACATCCTATTTGTCATTCATTTATGCCATATGTTTTTGCACTAGAAGTTCCTTCTCTTTAAAATAGTAATGTACATTAGCTCTAACTTTTATTATGCATAATATCTTATTTATATTTATGAAGACTTTAAAAATAGAGAATATAGAAAATCAAAACATATTTATGTTAAAATAAAATAATCCAAAGTTGCATGTATACCATATTATGATATAAAAATATTAAAGCACATAGAGAGTGAAATGCAAAAATAAGCAGTTTATTTTACTTATTAGGGTTATAGATTTTTGCTATTCTAGACATTTACTTAATGTTATATATTCTTTTCAATGAAAAGTGAGTGCTGTGTGTGTGTGTGTGTACGCAAACATATGCACAAATGTTTTCTGTGGTTTGAATTTTCTGTGGTTTGAATTTTCATCTTTCATTCTAATAGTCTGTGGTTTGAATTTTCATCTTTCATTCTATCTTTTAGAGAAACACAAGCCTTAATTTTAATTTAATTAGAGATGTCCATTTTCTCCATAGTGTTTTGGTTCTTCAAAATTTTTTCATATACTAAATTCACACTCTCTCGTTTTCTAAAACATTTATTGTTTTTACTTTCACTTTATATTTGCAATCAATTTGTAATTGATTTTTGTTTATGGCATGGTGTTGAAACAAGTTCATTATTTTCCCACGTGGATATCCAATTTTCACAATATATTTTGAAATCAATCTCATTTCCTCACCCCTCTCCATAGCTACTTTTTCATAAATCAAAGGTACTTATACAAGTATATTTCTGGCTTCCCTAATCTCTTCCTTGTTCTAATTTTCTGTCTTTGTGGTGCTCTAATAATATCTTAATTATTTTTTAGCTAGATAACAGATCTTTAATTATGAATTGATTTTACTTAATAAAAGAATATTTAGATTTACTTTTTCCTTCTGTATCAGTTTAAGTAAGTTGTATTTTCTAGAATGTCTAACATACATTTAACCAAAGTCACGGAATGGGAAAAAATGGCACAGAAGGAATATTTGAAGAGATAACAAAATTTCCCTAAACTGATGAAAGACTTCAATCCAGAGATTCAAGAAACTCAAACTCCAGTCAAGATAAAATTTAAGTTAGAGGCAGATAAGTGGGAAGATGGTTAAAGAAGTCACACAAGTAGAAAAAGGAACAAGAAATAGGCAGAATATATAGAAAGCAAGTAGCAAGATTATAGATTTTAACTCAAATAGTATCGATACTGGTTACAGTAAATGTAAATGTGCGAAATGCTAGGATCAGAATTATTTAGAACCTTTCAGATGCCTTAAAGTTGTTCTGCCATCTCTGCAAGAGCTGATCATTCTCAGTTTATCCTAACTATTAGAAAGCAATCTTCTGAACCCTAAAGCATTATGGGTTTCTAAGGCGCAACTTTTGTCCCCACCTCCCCCAAATTCTTTAATAGTGTTGATTGGCTTCCCTGCCATACTTCTGGGTTGACTAAAGACTCCTGAGCCAAAGCAGCCCCAAAGGGAAGCTACTTTTTTTGGCATTTCTGTCAAGACTCAATTCTCTGAATTTCTGTCTTCTCATCCAGTAATTTTTTATTACCTTGTTAGGATCCTGATTACTTCAATGAGCTTCTTATAACATACTTTCCTTAGATTTTCTAGTTGTTCTCAGTGAGTGGGAAGAGTGACCTTAATTACCTAGTTTGCCACTACCAGCAAAGATAATTCCTTCTTCTTCTTATTTTTTACATGCATAAGGGCTGTCATTTCACCTAATCTAGTTAACATGTTTTTTTCATTTCTTAAACTTATTAAAAATAAGGGTTTACTAAATATAGCATAAAAATCACATTAAAAGTCAGAGAATCTCTAAATTCAATCATTAATATTATATTTATTATTTACAAGTCAAAGGCTTAATGGATTTATTGTATGCATTGCACCAATACCCAATTCCATCAATATTCAAGTGGGCATAAGTTTTATACAAGTATGTTTAATATCAATTTCTTTTAGCTTAGCTAATTCTGAGGAAAAACATAGTAATAATAGATATAATATTAGGGATATGGAGCAAGTAGACTCCAAGTATCCATAACCTGGGAGACACAACAAGATAGAAATACCATGAAGCTAAAAGGAAGAACAAAAATAAAGGTAGATCTGTACAGAAAGCAAATTTCACTGCTTCTCAGTTTTTCCTAGGATCTATTATGGTTCTCTGGAACCATAATAGTTGACAGTTCTAGTATGTAAATTATGTTGAATTGGGGGCTCCTGTGAATATTTCTCCCATCACGGTTTCATAACTTTATGTTTAGTTATTCTTAATAATGAAAACAAGACCAGATGGTACAACCAATTAACAAGTTCTAAGAGACAGCTACCAGAATTTAAATGGGAGTTAGTCTTAAACAACTTAAAGGCTTTAGTTGCTTTTCTTAGTGTGAATGAGAAATGTACAGTCAGTTGGCAAGAGATAGACTCAGTAACTTTATTTTAATACTTCAAACATTGCTTGATGCAGTTTTGTTCAGAAACTGTTTATGGAGTAGAGAAAATTTCCTGGTAAAGACAAAGTCTCTGATGACTATTGAATAATGAGTATAAATTAGCCAAGTAGAGAAGGGCATTGGGGAAGGGCAATCAGTGCAGGGAGATATTCAATAAGATCTTATCGTGTTAAAAGCTAAAGAGTAATTTCTGCCTCTAATCAGATAAAAGTTTCTGACTTGAGTAATTGAATGAATGGATAATGGTGCAGTTTACTATGATCAGAAGAAATACAGTATGTTGAAACCCTGAGGTGCATCAATATTTAAGAAATGAGTTGAAAAAAGAGTGAGAAAAGACATTGAAATGAAATAGAAGAGAACTCATAGGAAGTAATATCCTAAATCAAGAGATTTGAGGGTTTCAAAAAAAAAATAAGTTCTCAAAGATGTCAAATAAAGCCTGTAAATCTAAACAGAAAATACTAAAAAGCCATTGGATTTAACAATATGTTAATCATTAAGGACTTTTAGAGAGCAATTTTGACATTATTATGGCATCAAAAATAAGACTGAATAAAATGCAAAGGAAGTAAGGAAGTGGAAATAACAAGGGCACAATAGACATTTAGATCTTGGCTATCGTGAATTAGGATGGTAGCTATGAAGTGACGCTAGGTTGAGGAAAGGTTGTTTTTTGTTTGTTTGTTTGTTTTGTTTTGTTTTCCTCTGCAGGAGTAAAATTAGTGACTGAGAAAGACTCAGGGGACTGGTAGGATAAATACAGGAGAAAAAGTGTGTAATTAATGGAGAGAATATCAAGTGAGAAAGAGAAGTCTGGATAGAAAGTAGTGGAATACGTTTGGCCATAAAACAAGGACATTTTTAATATCTGAGGGTAGGCAAATTTGCTTAATGAAGATATAGATGTGAATATGTTTGTAGAAAGGTAGCAGTGTAGATGATTTATGATCAGACTCTGAACTATGCAAGATTTATTGATTAGTTTCACAAGGGCTACAGTCTCATCACTAAGGCTACCTTTAGATTTCAAAGACACCTAGTCCTTCAACCAAAGGAAATGTGAGTGGTCAGGATAAGGTGAATATCTGAGATGGCAGAAGTCAAAGAAGAGGACATGCCTAAAAATATGATACAAAACAGGAGCTGAGAAAATGGTCTTTGAACCATTCACTACGATTCATTGTACCTGGCAATCTGCTCCTATTTATATAAGCCTTTGAGATTTAAATAGAAATCCTTGTTTTCCCGGTTTATACCTGCTGTCATAGCATCCTTTCTTGTTTAGCATTTGTCATGTGGTGATCCTAGATTTAGGCACACCTGATTAAACATTAAAACCAAGGAAGGTCATGCCAGAGTTGATCGAATATGCCAAATTAGGAGAGCTAAGAAATTTTTAAATCAGATTGCTGTGTCCATTGGTGTTTGCCCTAAGCCACTCACAGCCTATGCATTTTGCTTTAATCTAATTTGACCTCGATATGCTTGAAATTATAAATTTAGCTGTTCAGACTACAGGAAATTAGCTAATGTTGAACTATTGACTCCATGATAAAAATCTAATCACAGGAAAAATGCCTAAGAGGCTCATAAACCCCTGGAAACTTTTTCACAGTCTCCTAGTGGTTCCTAGGAGAAGAGCCAGTGCCCTAGAAAGAAGTAGTTATTTGTAGCTGCAAGTGATCAGAAAAGGATCGTTAGCATTTTTTTTTAAAGGAGAGAAAAGAGAAAGAAGAAAAAAATTCAAATCGATTCCTTGTTTTCCTGTTAATTTGCTTTTGCCTTCATTCTTTTCTCTCCCTCTCTCTCTCCTCACCCTGGAAAACTAATTTATAATTTGAATATTGTTTCTTGAATACGATATCAATGCAAAATGCTTTATAATCAGATAAGGGATTTTATACTTTAGTTTAATGATCCTCAAACTTTGGCATTAGAAACGCCTGGAGGTATTAAATCTTGTTAAGACACATTGCTGGGCCCTGCCTCCAGAGTTTGTTTCTGTAAGTCTGGAACGGAGCCAGAGAATTCCATTCCTAACATGTTCCCAGGTGCTGCTGACTCTGCTGGTCCAGAACCACACCTGAGAAACACTGCCTAGCTATAGGTAACTATTCAAAATACCCTCTTCCTTGTGTGGTACTTGCCAAGCTCTGATTCATTCTTCCCCCATCATACTGCTTCCTAGAATCATTAAAGATCCAGGCCTGCACTAAAATTCCAGATCACTCTTGATTAATAATGTGCTTCAAGAGACTTTCTGACCCCTAGGGGGTTCTCATTGGTGCAAATTAAGTGAGAGCATATTAAATTACATGGCTACTAAGGGGCCTGATAACAAATCCGAAAGTTTACTGGTTACCAGCACAATGCCAATAGGCACCAGACAAATAAGTGTAAATGAGAGCATCCCCCATTTGTGAAGCGTGCTCCACTTAGACCCCTGAGCAGGCCAGAAAGAACTCATCTGTAGTCACTGAAGTGTCATTTCTTTCACATCTTCATATGATTGCAATTTTAATGATAATTGGCAATTTTACAGATTACTTACTAAAATTACACAAAGAATAAACCAATATTCAGATTTAGTGGTTCTTAAAATTTTTAGGTCTTGCACTACTTTGATAAATTGAGGAAACTGTGGACCCTTTTCCCAGATAAATGCATACAATCTGTCAGGGGAGCAGTTAGAGATCTTCTGAGAAATATTCTCTAAATGCAGAATTTCTTGAAACAGGAACCTTAAGTGCTTCAGGTTGATCCCTTCCTGATGAAAGAGTAGTCTCACGATCCTATGGTATGACGGGCTACTTCCAAGAGGACTTCAGAATCTGGATGAGGTAGACTCCTATTGACCTGACATATTTTCTGTCTTTACTTCAATCTTCTTCAGTCCTAGAGCTTGGCATTTACATTAGTTTTAGCTGATGTGACACATTACCACAAACTTTGTGACTTTAAACAACAAACATTTACTCTTACAGCTCTGGAGGTCAGAAATCCTAAAATCAAGAATGTTGGCAGAGCTGTATTCCTTCTGGAGTCTCAGGAGAGGATCTGTTTTCTTGCCTTTTCCAGCTTCTAGAGGTCACTTGCTTCCTTTGACCTATGGCACCTGCCTCCATCCTCAAAGCCAGTAGCCTAACTTCTTCATATCTCTCTGCTTTCATTTTCATGAATCCAGCTTTCCTTCTGGGTCTCTTGCATCCTCTTTCCCATTGTAAGGACTCCTGCAATTACACTGGGCCCATCTGGATAATCTAGGAGAGTCTTCTCATCTCTGTATCTTTAACTATATCAGTAAAATTCCTCTTGTATGGAAGGTAACATTCACAGGTTCTGAGATATAGGACACAAACATTTTACTTGTGTGAGAGGCATTATTCTGTATACTACAACATCCATTTAATTATCATCTCTACATGGACAATAGACTAGTGGTTACCAGAGGGTGGGAGGAAAGTGGCAGGGGGAAGGTAGGTGGAGTGAAAGGGGTCAAATATCTGGTGACAGAAGGAAATCTAACTATGGGCAGTGAACACACGACGCAATACACACACACACACACACACACACACACACACACGTATGTGTATATGTATGTATGTATATATGTATATACATATATACATATATATATATATATCTTACTGTTGAATTGTACACCTGAAACTTACTGGATTTCATTAACCAATGTCACCATAATAAAAATAAATTAAAAAAAAATAATTGTCATCTTTATGACACTTGCGCTCTTGGTCGATTATCATTACTCTCAACATCAGTCAAATAAAATTAATAATTGTGGATGTCAGTTAAGCATTTTAAATTTGCTTCTAACATTTGGTAGGACTCTAATAGCCACTCTATAAATTGTAAAAAAAAAAAAACTTCTAAAATTAGACATTTATACCCACAAAATGATAATATTGCTTCCAGTCCTCTAATGTAAAATTTAGATGCTATGGAAACATGGTCAAATGATCCTATATTTTGAGACCAATGGAAAAAAGATAGAAAAAGAACAAATTAGTTTGCCTTAAAAGCAATGAGAAAGATATGATTTCACAGAAACATTGCCAAAAATAAAGTGTTATGGTTTTTTAGTTGACTCCATGTTCAATATGAGTTTTTAAGATAATGCAATTTTAAGCTAAATTAATAGCAGTATAATATTTAGAAAAGGAGATAATATTAATTCATTCATTCAAAAAAGATTGTTTTTAAAGCCTCTGTGTTCCAAGTACTATGCTAGGCAATGAAGATATCCCAGTCTGTACTGTTACGATATCCTTATTTAAAAAAATTTTAGGTTCATATAACCGGGATAAAAAAAGACATTACAGTTATAGGAAAAGGCCTAATCTTTAAACTCAATAAAATATTTGTACATCAGTTTATTTCTGAATTATCGTATCTAATCACATGGATTTATTAGCAAAAAATTCATTTAAAATTATTTATCGTCTAGGTCATGCATATTAAGATTCTAAACCAGCTGCTTTTCAAAATGTTCAAACACACCATCTGTAACATTTGAAAATTGTTTATCCCTTTTCTTTTAATTTTGTTTATGTTCCTCCTGAACATTTCTCACAATGAACTATAATCTTTTACAGAATTTACATTCTATTAATATTTTTAACTAAATCTTTAATATATTGCAATTTTAAACTGCAATAGGAGTATTATAAAATTTTTTACACAAATACTTATGTAAATAATACTCTAAATTGTCTTGCCATTTTCTAAGACTTGAATCCCTGTTTCATTATTAAATTTCAGATACACGCATATTATTAAAATCCTAAATTGATACATAAGTAGGCAGATGCTATTTGTTTTAACAATTTTATGAGAAAGAAGGAATTCATTCCTCTCCTTCAGCAAAGTAAACATTGAGGAAGATGGGAAAACATGAGTGGTGACTGGTGAAAGTTATCAGGCAATAAACTCAGGTGCGCAGGAAATGATAGCAGTCCTTGGCCACTTTGACCACTTCATGCTGGCATCTGCTGACTTCTTCATCATCCCCTCAGCCCATCTGGCTAGCAGATTGGACCAGGGGCACATCAGTGGCAGCTGAGTCTTCCTCCTCCCCATCCTCGAAGCTTTTTGTTTCAGTTCTTTCAGTACTACAGTGCCCCTCTAAAAGGCCTGGAGAAACACTTGGCACAAGAAGAATTCTCTCAGTCTATCTCAGACTCTATCTAGACATGCAACAGGCAATTCCTATGCACACCACACTACGTTGGAGAGAGGGGTTCTTGAGATCATGATGCTTTCCGGGGGTTTGGAGCTCCCCCCTCCACCCCCCAACACACGCCAGTACTTCAATCAAGATTTCTACTGTTCTTCTTTTTCTTGGTATTTGGTCTCAGACATCAGCCAGGGCACAGAGCCCATTCCCTGGGAATCACACCAATATCTAACCCTTTTCTACCTGTCCTCCCCCTGCCCCACCCCTCCAGTCTGGAAAACATAATTGGAAGAAGAAACCATGACTGACTTCACAGCTTACACTTGTGAAGCTCAGGAATGAAGTATTGACTTCTTTGTTCTGTGTTCTGCTGTAACAGGCCAACTTTGAGGTAATGGATGTCTCTTGCCCTAGCTAGTTGAGAGGGTAGTGAGGAGGGAAGGAAGAGGGGTGAAAGGGTGGTTCCTGAGGTAGAATGCAGAGTCTTGGTCTCAAACTCACAAGGACAAGAGAAAGGGCAGATATGAGAGTGAATATCGGAGGGGAAGTTCTTAAGTTATATGGAATTCTTTAAATTAGATGAGTTGTGGGGTGAAAATGGCTCCACTTGAGAAAGAATAGGATTAGAGACTCAAATTCAGTCTGGAATAGAAACTTAACTACTCAGATGAGAAGGAAAAAAAGTGCTAGGTAATTAGCCAGTTTTTAAATGTATGTGTAATTTTATTTACTGTAATTTTTTTGATATGTTAAATTTTAGATTTTTAAAATGCCATGAGGAATGAAATGTGCTGGAGAAGAAAAGAATTCACATTTTTTCAGCCTGTTCTCTCTGGTCGTATGGTACTTGCAAAATTTTACCTCAGGAAAAGTAAAAAAAACATGAAAAAATAAATACAGAGAACTATCGTCATCATCCTCCTCTCCTCTTATGAAGACGTTCAATCATAAACCTCAGATGCCACTAAATAGTATGAGAATTTCTTCTCTCTTTTCTTAAATCAAAATCGTATATGTTACTAAAGTACTACTTGTGTTTTTGCTAGACAATGATTCATTTTATTACAAAACTCTATTAGATCTAAATGTATTTTTGTGTTTTCATATGGCACACATTTAGATCATAATAGCTTCAAATAATGTCTTCTTTTGGGATTTAAATAGGGTATGAAGGTATTTTGATGTAGATCAAAAACAATGGACTATTCATGTACTTTTTTCCCCCAAGTTTAATAGTTTGGCTTTTTTATCAATCACTAAAACATTTGACTAATGCAGGATTTACAAAAGTAGGTTTGATTGTTATCTTTGATATAAGCCAATTAGTTCATATTGGTTTTCTTGGCAACATCAAAATGAATTGCCTTTTTGTTTGCTATACTCAGTCTGACAGAAATTTGTTCATTATCTTATTGCTCTTTTGGCATAAGCTTTCAGGTATTATCTTCGATATTTTTAGCTTGTTTGCATGAAAATATAATATATGGTCTCAAAACTGCAGCTCTTAGTATATGGAGAATTTGCTTTAATTTTCCATTATGTCATTGACAATTTATAAAACAGAAAATGGCATTTTTTGACTTGGATGTCCACTGAGAGATAATAGTACATTCAAGAAATAGCACAAAGAAGAGTCACAGTGAAAAAGGTAGTGAATGAATAACCTATTCCCTTTCCTAAATCTAGGACTGCAAGCTCTGTAATTGTTTTTTCCTTATTCAGAATTTTGGTTTCATGATTTAATCTGACATTTAATCTATGTACACATTTTGACTCAAATCCTTCTGGAAATAGGAGCATAGCTGTATGATTACCATCTGTGTACTCTGTCACATTTCAACAGTGAGGTGAAAGGGTTGAAACTGTAAATGGGTTTCTCAGTAACACACTCGACCTTGTGAAGTTGGCCGCTCCTCCCCATGACCGCAGGAAGTCTTTATTACCTTAGTCCCCAGCCTCCAACAAGAAACAAAGGTTCTTAAGACCAGAGTGCATAACAATCATTTATGCAGCTTTTAATATGCAGATTCTCAGGTGCTACCCAGCTCTAGTGAATCAGAAACTCTGGATGTAAGCCCTGGGAACTTGTTTTTAACAACTCTCCCAGGGTTCTAAACTATGGCTATGTATTATATCCTGTTTTTTAAATCTCATTTATTAACTGTCTGCTGCCCAGACTTCCTCTGGGACCTCTTGAAACCCGGATACGTGTGTACGAAATCCCCTATAAACCTTCAAAGTTTTATCAAACCCACCCTTCTAATATTTGCCTATTAAAAACCAGGCTCTCCTGAAGGGAACCATTTTTTCTATGGTCCACTAAAGTGAAGGTTGTAAATTCTCATATACCCCAAATACTGTGGTCAAGAGGTTGTGCTCCTTGTATCTCATGGTCTCTTCTGGACTATTATGCTTCCTGGTCCAGCTTTAACATCCTTATATCTTGATACCTCCACCTCCACCACTGAAAACTTCAAGGGGCTTATACCTTTCTTCTCTCTCCAATTCATGTCATCAGTCACTATCACTCTCCGATTGGTTTTTGAGTCTTTCTCTACTATATCATACTTTCCATGCTTTTCCAATCTTCCAGTCCTCATCCACCCGACTACATTTAGCTGATGGCTCTCCTCATGTTTATTTGAGAATATACAAGTCATCAGATGAGGACACCTTCATTTTCATAGCATTCAAACACTATAAGTGTATATGCCAATTATCTTCATTTTTCTTGCCATAGAATGAATGTCCCTCTGACTATCTAAAGTCATTCTCTTTTATATGTTCTGGAACTCATGTTCTCTTCCCCTCTTAAGAATTGTTCTTGATTATTCCCCTTTCTCTTTTTAACTCTCTCTACTATTTTCCTCAGCATATAAATATGCTGTTATTTTCCATATTTAAAAATACTTTCCTAGTACTAGACAAGGTGATTTTAAAGTTTGTGTGGGAAAATAAACAAGCAAAAATATCTAAGATAACTTTGAAAAAGGAGGAGCCATAAGGGGTAATGAGTCATACTAGATAAAAACATACTAGATAAAAACATACTAGATAAGGGGTAATGAGTCATACTAGATAAAAACATACTAGATAAAACATACCGTAAACCCTCAGCAATTAAAGCAGTGTGTTACTGGTTAATGAACAGACAGATAGACCAATAGGAAATGATCAAAAGGTTAAAACAAAGACAGGAATTTACAACAAAAGTGACATCAATAGGACAAAGAAAAAATTTTAAATGAATGTTAAATTAATACCACACACTATATATGAGGATAACCTCTAGATACATGAAATATTTAAATAGAAAGAAAAAAACAACCCATAAAAACACTGAAAGAAAATATAAACCAATTTCTTTCTAATATTGGGGAAGCTAAAGCCTTTCCAGCTTAACTCAAAAGGAGTTAAACCAAAAAGGAAAGATCAAAAAGGAAATATCAAAATATTTGACTACAAAATATTTGACTACAAAATATTTGACTACATACAAAATATTTGACTACATACAAAATATTTGACTACATACAAAATATTTGACTACATAAAAGGAAGTAAGGGAGGGAGGGAAGAAGAAAGGGAGGGAAGGAAGAGTAAGGAAGGAAAGGAAAGAAAAGCAAGAAAGGAAGGAAGAAAGAGTGAAGAGACAATGAAAGGAGATGGAGAGAGGGAGGGGGAGAGAGAAGGAGAGAAGAAGAGGAGAAAAGAAGAGGAGAAAAGAAGAGAAGAGAAGGAGAAAAAGAAGGAGAAGGGGGAGAGGGAGGGGGGAGAAAGAAAAGAGAAGAGAGAACAGAAGTAAAATTCTGCTTGGAAAAGAACACCAAAAATCAAATGACAAATGAAAACTTAGGGGAATAGCTGCAACTCACAACACAGACAAGGGATAATTTCTTAAATAAAGATCTCAGAAAAGATAAGTTAGATGGTAAAAAAAAAAAATGGACAAAGGTAATGAGCACAAATAATTCAGAGAACATAATTCTTCATGTATATAAAAATGTCCAACTTTATTCACAAAGAGAAACACACACTGAAAGTATACTTAGCGTCTATTTTTCACTTATCAGATTGGCAAAATTTAAAAGTTTCACAACAGTTGGTAAGAGAATAAAAAAACAGGCCCTGATGTATTGCTGATGGAAATGTAAAATTATGTAACCCTACTTAATTCCGTTTAGCAATATCTACCTATAGTATAAAAACATGATCCAGCAATCTCATTTATGGGAATTTATTCAACAGATGCACCTAGATGTTCACAAGAAGAAATATATACAAGTTCACTAATTTGTGCATTGTCTGTTGTAGCACAATACAGAAAACCATCCAAGAGTGCATTAATCGGGGTCTGCTTAAATAAAATGTGATATATGCATGAAAAACTACTACAAAAATGGAAAAGCTCTCTGTATACTAATTTGGGAAGGTCTCCCATGTACATTATTAAATGGAAAACTTCAGGTACAGAATAGTATTTTATATGCTTTAAGTGGACACAGAAA
>NW_011888820.1:11398471-11400826 GCF_000151845.1 Pteropus vampyrus | reverse complement strand
TTTGCTCTTAAGGCCTTCACCTGATTGGATGAGGCCCACCCACATTATGGTGAGTAATCTCTTAATGTCAACTGATTGTAAATTTAATCACATCCGTGAAATACATTCACAGAAACATCTAGAATAATGTTCACCCAAACAACTGCACACCATAGCCTATCCAAATTGACACATAAAACTCACCAAAACAAGTAGTTCTAATTGGCTTCTCATTTCCACTTTTGCTTCATTTCCAAATCTAATTTCTACATAATAGTTGGTATAATCTTTTTAATAGTGTTTCTGTCATGATTTCCATTGATTCTTATTGCATTTGAAATAAAATACAAATATTTTGCCTACAGGTTCATCTTCTTCTATTCAGAGTTTTCTCTGCATTTATTATGCTTCTGCTACTTTGGAGTAATGGCCTCCTTTCTGTTCACCCAACATGCCAAATTCATTCCTATACTAGTGTCTTTGCATATACTTCTCAGATGTGTGATACATACTTGTCAATGAATAAATAATAAATAACCCCCTTCTATGGAAGATAGCTGTTAAAAAAGTCATTCATGTGGCTTCAGCTTGAAGTAAACATGAGCTTGGTGCTTCCAGACTGACATAAGTAAAATAGTGTTTATTATGCTCTCTTTGTAATACATTCCCCAGTTAACTATTCACAAATAAAACTAGAGTTATAATCTTGTCTATTCTTTCCCTGTATTATTAGTGGTTTCTATTGCTCGATTGAATTTTGTCATGAATTTGATCCCATTTATGTATCTTCAAAAAATTTCTAAATACTTTGGGTTTACCAATTTTCTGGCTTTGTTGTTTCATATTTTTATATTTCTTCTATCATTTTAATGTGAGTTTAAGATAAGGGAGACAGGAGTGCATTGAGACAGTTTCCTTTCATTGGAAATTTACTATTACATACATCAGAAGAAAACCTCAAAATATATTAATAAAGATGATTTTATTGAATTACAGGACAATAATATAAAAATCAAATATTTGAGTAATATTTAACAATTTATTCAAAACTAGAAACTTTCAATGCTAAAAAGTATAGTTTTAGTAAGTAAACTATTACTTATTTATTATTTATAAAAATTTTGTGATTAAGGAAAATATTTAGTTATCTATTGAATCTCTAACAAGGTAAAAACAATGATCAACTAAAGTTTGATATCAATTAAAACAAATTAAAGTTCTTAATTAAAAAAAATGTGTTGTATATTGAAGAAACTAACAAACATGCTTAATTAATATTAGTTCCTTTCCCCCATTTCATATTAAAGAACCACATACTCTCTTACTTCTTTTAAGAAAGCCTATGATGATCCCATATATAAAATATCTTAAAGTTTGATCTCACCAACATTATTTGATCATAAAGTTCTTTGGTCAATGGCACATAAAATTTTTTCAAGTTATCCATGAAGTAAAGTGGATCAGCTATTTTCAGTGGACTAAATCCTTCTTCCACCAACTGCAAATTCTTTTGTTTGAATGTCTCTGTCACTTCCATCTTTTCCTTTAAAGCAATTACCAGGCTTAGTGGAATCATTTAATATTATAAAAAATATATAAGTAACATATTTAAACATATAGACTGTAAGATTGAGTTATAACATTTTCATATCCAACGGCAATCTCTATTTACTACTAATAATTTAACATTAGGAATAAAAAATGCCCTCTAGAACATTTAAGTCTTTAGCTTGATTTACTTGTGAACTTTATGAACACAGGCAATAACTGATTACAACTGTTTACAAATATGTCTAAAACACATAGGCTTATCTCTTCAATTCAATGTCAATACAATATTATGTACAGAGAATACTATTAGACACCAAGATGATAAAAGATATGAAAGACAGCTATCTATTTCATAAGGCAAAATACTATAAGAACCAGAGAAAGTAAAGAATGATCTAAAACTTGAGTTCCCAAACTATGCACTGAGGTGCCTTATGGTATAGCTCAGTGAATTTCCAGGATCTCTATGGGATATTTAAAATTTCAAGGTAAATCCAGTAATATCTATTGGTCACCACTCGTAAACTACTTGCTCAAGGTAGTTGAGTTTCAATATTAGTTTGTGATACATTCTTTTCAATGATGCCATATCTCTGGGAAACAGAGTTTTCAATGGTGCTGTCATAAAAAGCAAATACAGCCAAAAATCAATGTGTAACATGGAATTAGGCTGGCCCTGTTCAGTCCAATCCAGTTCCAAGGTTTGATGAGTTGTGCAGTGCCCATCTTACATCTCTTTTCTACTTGTGGTTATTTGAAAATGAAATCAAAGTCGTCTTTTTTTTCAATTTATTATATATATTATTTTTTCAAATGACAACTAAT
>NW_011888820.1:11396488-11397821 GCF_000151845.1 Pteropus vampyrus | reverse complement strand
TGAACTTTATGAACACAGGCAATAACTGATTACAACTGTTTACAAATATGTCTAAAACACATAGGCTTATCTCTTCAATTCAATGTCAATACAATATTATGTACAGAGAATGCTATTAGACACCAAGATGATAAAAGATATGCAAGGCAGCTATCTATTTAATAAGGCAGAATGCTATAAGAACCAGAGAAAGTAAAGAATGATCTAAAACTTGAGTTCCCAAACTATGCACTGAGGTGCCTTATGGTATATCTCAGTGAATTTCCAGGATCTCTATGGGATATTTAAAATTTCAAGGTAAACTCAGTAACATCTATTGGTCACCACTCGTAAACTACTTGCTCAAGGTAGTTGAGTTTCAATATTAGTTTGTGATACCTTCTTTTCAATGATGTCATATCTTTGGGAAACAGAGCTTTCAATGGTGCTGTCATAAAAAGAAAATACAGCCAAAAATCAATGTGTAACATGGAATTAGTCTGGCCCTGTTCAGTCCAACCCGGTTCCAAGGTTTGATGAGTTGTGCAATGCCCATCTTACATCTCTTTACTACTTGTGGTTATTTGAAAATGAAATCAAAGTCGTCTTTTTTTTCAATTTATTATATGTATTATTTTTTCAAATGGCAACTAATTTGTTAGACCTTAATACTTATTAGTTTGTTTTGACTTTACTGAATAAACAAATGTTTAGGTGTTTGTTTTGGTCCAAGAATGTCATGAAACAATTACTGAGACACTTAAAATGCCATGAATCTAGAAAGTTTCAGAATCTCTGCTTTAAGGGATTTAAAGGACAGACAATAGACATTCAAAAAATGCTTGAATGAATAAATGAATTGCACTTTTTGCATTGTTGAGATGATATTTCTGTAAGATGGCTTATTGCATACCATGCTACCATCCATCACTCTTTCCAGGGGATCAGAATTTCCTGTAGCATTTTTCCAGCACTCAGTAGCTGGCTATTAGAGTAAACACTCCTTTTCTCTGCTCCCCTATCCACACTCCCACCTCTCATGTCCCTTGCACCTTCAAACATTAGTTGGCAAATATTATCACTTGTGAAAAAAAGAGCGAAGGGAAATCCTGTGATTTCAAGTTGGTCACTTTTGTTTGCCTTTTTCACCATCATGAGACAATCTTCATATGCATATTCATAATGATAAGTGAGGCCAAACACATTTAAAAATAATAAAAAGATTCAACTTAATACAAGCCAGTGTTATTAAATGTTTGAACTAGAACACTTTTCTGTCTAGTGGCATGTATAAACTCTTGTCACAAAGACAAAAATAATAGACTATTGAGAAGCTGTAGCTGTGGTAGAGCAG
>NW_011888820.1:11386374-11394833 GCF_000151845.1 Pteropus vampyrus | reverse complement strand
CTCTCTTCTTAAAAACATCACAAAGCAGTTTCTTTTGTGTTCTTCTTATTCCCAGCATAATCAAAGAAGGGATTCTTTGCTCTTACTTGAGAAATGAAGAGTCCAGGTTCTCCTGTGAGGGAAAGGCATTCTTCAATGGTCTGATTAAAACGATTATTATACACACCATGCATGTACTTGAATTATATCTAACACAGCCAGTGTGGCCTATCTTACTTTCCTCAGAACTTCTTGTTATCATATCTGACATAATTTGCTCTAGGCGCTTAGAGAAAAATTAACATATCCTTTCACAGATTGCCACAACACAAATTACTTTGGATAAACTAACAAAAAAGAAATCAAATGTAAAAAAAAGTATATTAAATTTATTTCACATCCTGAGTAGGTAGATTAATGGCTACCTTTCTTTTAGATTATGTAGATTTTATCACTGATAATAATGACAATTGTATAAATAACCATAATGATAATCTTAATAAAGTTATGATAGTAGGAATATTTATTAGGTGTTTCCCATGTAGCAAGCCCCATGAGCCCTTTGCAACTGCCATTTTGTTTATTCTTCACAGAAATCATTTGAAGTTGATAATTATAATCCCTATTTCACCGGCAAGGAACCAGGGCCCAAAAGAGTAAAGTAGGTTATTAAAGTCCAATAAATAGAAAGCAATAGACCTAGAACTCAAATTCAAGTCTCAATGATTTTGCAACAAAGTTTTTGTACAATATTATCTCTGATCTAATTAATTTGTTATTAGAAGTTTAGGAAAATGTTTTAGTCCTCTGCGTGTTAGTCTAGAAATCCTTGGCGGACAAGAGATGAGACATAAAATTTATCAGTTTTAATTATAGTTAGACACATTATCTGAAGTAATTTTTCAATCTAATTTATTCAAATGAATCAAGATTTTGCCTAACAATCTGCAAGATGAAAAACTTCTAAGATAAAGGTAGAAGACAGGGAGCAGCAATCACTGCCTTGTAAGATTTTGGAGGATTTCAAGGTCATTTGTTGACTTTCTTTGCCTCCTGTGAAGGAAGGCAACATCCTTGTGATAAGTTAGATGGGGTTGAATTCCAGCAAGCTGAAAAGCAATTTATGTCATTTAACACACTCTAACTCCCATGGCTCCCCATCCTTCTGCACATTCTGATTTCCAGGGGCACACTTGCTACTGGCCTAAATGAGCCTGCTCTGTTACAGCAGAGACCCCTCATCATCATCATCACCAACACCATCATTACCATCATCATCATAATAATCATTGCCATTTTTACACTTATTGAGCACTTTTTGGGTACCAGTCACTATTCTGAGTGCTTTACATATGTATCCCATCTGATTCTCATCACAAACCTGTAAGACAGGCCTTCATATTATCTTCATTTATAGGTGAAGAAACTGAGGAATAAAAAGTAATTCACCCCAAATCATACAGCTACCATATGTTGGGTTGAAGTTTTTTAACCAGGTCTATCTGACTCCAAAGCTTCTCCTCCATCACATATTCCATCAGTCTACATTCCTTATATTTCAGAATTTTCTAAGCTTCATCTTTCCCTTAAAATTTATTTTATTTTTCTTCTTCAGGACACAGGTGACAATTTCTTCCCTGCAAAATCAATTACTGCAAATGCT
Organism: Pteropus vampyrus; assembly: GCF_000151845.1. NCBI lineage: Eukaryota > Metazoa > Chordata > Mammalia > Chiroptera > Pteropodidae > Pteropus > Pteropus vampyrus. Next base: position 11,393,191 of record NW_011888820.1, on the reverse strand, counting down.
TAAAAAGATCGTAGTGCATTCTTATCTATCCTTTATAGGCATAATTTATGCAAGACACATGCTTTAATGGAAAAATAAAATATTTAGTAACCCATAACAATATTTGGGGACAATCTGCTTTATAGGAAACTCTGAGGTTGCATAAGCAGTTCTAGGAATCAAGTTCCAATTTCAGGTATTATTATAGTTGTAATAAAAGACGACTAGCAAAGTGTGTTAGATAAGGTTTTTTGCAATCTCTTTAGAAATGGCTTTTTTCTTAGATATTATCTATAGAGTTGAATTAGAGAAAGATGTTTGATAAATGCCCTTAGGCTTGAAATTCAGAGGACTGAGAAATGTTTTTTAATAGATAAGGTTTATATTTTTTCCAATCTTTCAGCTGCCAGTAAAAAACAAAACAAAACAAAAAACAGGTGTACAATCTTTATCTCTACATTTGAAGTGAGGATTTAAAGGAAACCATTTCTGAAATGTAGTTTAAATATATTTTGAGGCAGTAAAAAGTAATTTTGGCTTGATTTATTCAGACTGGGTCTCTAAACAACTCTAAATGCACACTTCTACATTTAATTTTCTAGATCAATTATATGCAGCAGGAAGTTAATTGGGGTACTTGCTTTCATTAAAATTTCTAACCAAAAATTATAAGAAAGTCTATCTTGGTGGAGGAGGGAGAATGAAAGGGAGAAGAGGAAGTGGGTAATAAACCACATGCTAAGCTCTCTATAGGGCTTTGCATATATCATCTCATTTAATTGTAAACAATAGTTCAAAAAGCCATAATGTTCCTATGCTCTAATAATGAATTGTCAGAAAAAGAAGTGGAAAAAATAATTCCTTTTGCAATTGCAACAAAAAGAATAAAATACCTAGGAATAAATTTAACGAAACATGAGAAGGATCTATATGATGAAAACTATAAGACCCTATTAAAAGAAATTGAAGAAGATACAAAGAAATGGAAAGACATTCTGTGTTCTTGGATTGGAAGAATCAACACAGTTAAAATGACCATATTATCTAAAGTATTATACAGGTTTAATGCAATTTCTTTCAAAATCCCATTGGCGCTTTTTAAAGAAATAGAACAAAAAGTCATCAGATTTGTATGGAAGCACAAAAGACCTCCAATCGCCCAAGCTATCCTGAGAAAAAAGAACGAGGCTGGAGGCATCACTCTGCCCTACTTCAGATTATACTACAAAGTGACAATAATCAAAATGACATGATATTGGCAGAAAAACAGACACACAGACCAGTGGAACAAAATCAAGCGTCTAGAAGTAAACCTATGTTTATATGGACAAATAATTTTTGACAAAAAAGCCAAAAACATACAGTAGAAAAAGGAAAGCCTTTTCAATAAACAATTCTGGGAAAACTGGAAAGCCACCTGCAAAAGAATGAAACTAGACTGTTGTCTATCACCACACACCGAAATTAACTCAAAATAGGTTAAGGACCTGTATATAAGACCTGAAACAATAAATTGCATAGAAGAAAACATGGGAACTAAACTCATGGACCTTGGACTTAAAGAGGATTTTATGAATTTGACCTCAAAGGCAAGCGAAGTAAAAGCAAAAATAAATGAATGGGACTACATCAAACTAAAAAGCTTCTGCACAGCAAAAGAAACCGTCAACAAGGTAAAGAGACAACCATCCGAATGGGAGAAGAAAGATATTTGCCAGCAATACCTCCAATAAGGGCCTAATATCCAAAATATACAAAGAACTCATACAACTCAATAACAACAAAAGACAAACAGTCCAATTAAAAAATGGGCCGAGGACCTGAACAGAGACTTCTCCCAAGAAGGCATACAAATGGCCAACAAACCGTGAAAGGATGCTTAACACCGCTAGCCATTGGGGAAATGCAAATCAAAACCACAATGAGATACTACCTCACATCTGTAAGAATGGCTATTATCAACAAGACAAGGAATAACAAGTGTTGGAGAGGTTGTGGGGTAAGGAAACTCTCACACGCTGCTGGTAGGACTGCAAATGGGTACAGCCACTATGGAAAACAGTATGGAGGTTTCTCAAAAAACTAAGAATTGATCTATCATATAATCCAGCAATCCCTCTGCTGGGTATTTACCCCAAAGACTTGAAAACCCATATCCAAAAAGATATTTGCACACTGATGTTCATAGCAGCATTATTCACAGTGGTCAGGACATGGAAGCAACCAAAGTGTCCAGAATAGACAATTGGGTAAAGAAGCTGTGGAATATATATACAATGGAATATTATTCAGCCATAAGAAGAGATGAAATACTGCCATTTGCGACTTGGATGGACCTCGAGATAATCTTGCTAAGCGAAATAAGCCAGATAGAAAAAGTTGAAAACCACATGATATCACTTATATGTGGGATATAAACGTAAAAGCAACAAATGAACAGGAGAAACTAACAGACTCATGGACATGGACAATAGCCTAGTGGTTACCAGAGAGTAGGGGGACAGGGGTGGGGGTAGGTAGGTGGGGTAAAAGGGGTCAAATATGTGGTGACAGAAAGAAATCTAACTATGGGCGGGGAACACACAATGCAATATATATACCTTATTGTTAAATTGTACACCTGAAATTTACTGGATTTTGTTAACCAATGTTGTCATAATAAAAATGAATGAAACATAAAATAAAATAAAATTCAGCATTTACCCTAGAAAAAAATTAGTTGTCGACCTCACAAAATAAATACTATCCCCTCTAGTCTTCATATGAAGAAGACAAGGCTCAGATATTTTGAGTGATCTTCCCAAAGCAGTACAGTTTCTAAGTGTAAGAGCCCAGATTTAAATCTAAGTCTGCCTGACTTTCAATTATACCTAGAATATTAAATTAAGTCATCCATTTTTATTTTAATATTTTGGTGCATTGTTATATTTTTGGACATTGGACATATGCAATTGTCACATACCAGAAGTAGTGCATTAAGAAAGATATAAGGCTAATAGTAATCACTTTTAAATTTTAATAATTTTACCAACTGAGCAACTCACCCGGGGCCCCTAACATTTAATAATTAAACCATTCTACCTGCATTGAAATTCCAAATAAGTCACATTACATATTAGAAATAACCGTTCTTTCTTTTCTAAATTCAGCAGTAAATTAAAAAGAAATTCAGAACCTTTGCCTGAGGTGACATCTTCAGATACAAGAATCTTACCTTTTTTTTCTCATTACTACACCAGCCCTGTTCATTTCTATAGGGTTCATCTTTCTGGAATTCATATTTTATCAAGTCAAAAGTGAGAAGAAACGGCAAAAATAAAGCGAGATTTAGTTACTCATTTGTGCAGTGACATCTACTGGTGGTAGATTTTATGCTCAATTGAAATAAAGAATTAGAATGTGGATTTATTAAAACAAGAAACCTTTACTGATGCAAAATTAGATATATGAACATCAAAATTGGAGGTATTAGTAAATAGCACTCATGTACTGGCATTTACTTTCATTTCTTTTATGTTGTGCATTACCTTAGCAAAACATTACTAATTTTAATCCTAATGAGTGAACGCAAGCAATTCTTGATAGCAATTGCATCCTTTACTAATTATAGGGAAGAAGACCACTTTTTTGCCTTCTCCTTTTTGCAATCATTCAAAACCTCCCTTGAAATGGAAAATTTTAATAGAACTAAAAGGTAAACTATATGAACATAAAGATTTTGTTGTCTATTTTAAATTGACAATCCCTTGAACAGGGACCAAATGCCTAAAAAGTACTTGCAATTTGACTTACTTTGACCTCTTCCCCAGGCCTTTCACAAGAAGTGTCCCTAAACTAACACTCTAGTACTTCTGTGCACTATTGTAGTGTGAAATGGAAAATTTTTTGGAACATCCTCATCACACTGGAAATCAAACTTATTGGACATCTCTCCTCGCCCCCAAATATTTCCAGCTGCCTTGCTCCTGAAATGTCCATATTACCACATCATGCAGATTCATACATCCACTAAAATCTGACCCTGGGAGAGAATTACAAATTAGTTCAATTCAACTCCTTCATTTTATATATAAGAAAATCGAGGTTTTCCTGATGAATTAAATAAGCAATCATATTAAACTGAACTCAAATGGACATAATAAAATGAAGTGAGAAAAAATAATAAGGAAGGGCAAATAGAGAGAGGAAGAGGATGTGGAATGAACTAATGTAGAACAAATAAGTAGGAAAAGATGAATAAGATTAATGAGATAAATGTGATGGTATTACTTATTATCAAAGACTAAACACAAACACTTCTGGTTATTAATCAGTAAAATCAGCATGTAACTGAAACTACAATTCATTATTTGAATTAAAATATAAATGAGAACAATTAATATTGGTTGAGCATGTACTATATGCCAGACACTGCTAAAAGTTTAAGAGCAGTATTTGATTTAATTGTCAAAACACTCTGTGAGGCAGAAATTAGTATTATCCTATTTTAAGATGAGGGCCTATGAAGAGGTTGCAAAGCAAAATATATTGTTATTCTAGACGTAAATATTCTTTATTAAAATGCAAACTTGCATCTTGTTGGTCTTTGTCTGTAATTGGGGGAACAAGATATTGGCCACTTGCCTAACGACTGGTAAAAAGAAAAATTCCAGAAGTTCCGGAACTGCATTTATCATTTTGGCCAAATAAGAACAGAACTCTTTTTACTGACTGTGTTCACAGCATCAGGCAAATCGAAAACTTTTAATAAATATATATAAAATGCATTTGATAAACATTAGAAACATGTTTAAATTGATAGAAAGAAAGGTAGGAAATTGATTAATAAAATAAGTTGTGAAAAATGAAACCATACCATTTTAATAAATGCAATCAATTGAAATTTTCTTGATTTTAACAAAAGAATATGGAACTGAAGTTAAAGTGAAGTGTTTCTTTGGCATAAGAAATATCAGTCCCTGTGGGGTAAAGAATTTAACCTTAACTAAGAATTTAATGAGGGGTCTTGCTTTTGCTCTCAGCTTCTGGGAAATCATCTCTAAGCCCCGGCAAAATCATGACAGATAGGAGTGTATTTATTTGCCTAAGAGCCTTGGGCAACCAGATAGAAACAATATGATTTAGAGTGGGATCTCTGAGTTACACCAATAATATGATGTAGTGAGGGGCTTTGGGTCAGTCACCTGGCTTGACCTCCTGAGGGGTTATAGATGGAGGTCAGCTAAGGATGCAGCCAACTAGATTTAAATGATCGAGCCCCCCAAAAGACTTGGGACATCATGTCTGGGTAAAGTTCCCTAGCTGGCAATACTCCATGTTATCTTGTTACATATTGGTTACGAGAAAGAAATACTGTCCTGACTCCATAAGAGAGAACACTGGGAAGCCTTGCATTTGGTGCTCTCCTGGATTCTGCCCTATTGCTTTTTCCTCTGGCTGATTTTAATCTATATCCTTTAGATGTAATAAACTGTGCGACGCTAAGTACAACTGCTTTCAGTGAGTTTTATGAATCCTTCTAGAATTATCGAACCTAAAAATGGTCTTAAGGACTCTCAAACTACAATTGAAGTTAGAAATTAGAGTGTTCTTGTGTGGACTGTTTCCTAACTTCACAGTTGGCTAAATTTCCTAGTCCCTAAAAGATGCCTACTTTAAAGACAATAAAAAAGTTTGTAAAATGTGAGGAAAATGAGCCTTTTTATTAGAGCCCATATTTTATCTTTACTTTGCATCTATGGATTTACTCCTATGAAAGATGAGAGATTAGCATTTATGTTTCCTTCTCTCCTCTCACCCAATTCCCATTTTTGTTAGTGTCATAATTATATTGGTATCGTGAGGATTTAAATTCTCATTCTATCTGTAAACATAACTCCGAGCTATTCAACCTTCTATATTTAAACGGATTCAATGAAACCTTTTAACCGAAGGTGATTCTTTCATCGCTAAATTCTGCTTTATCTTCAGGTTGACCGGAAATTCTCATTTGATGAATTTTATAGAGAAGTATTGCATTTCTCTAAATACATGGGTATTATATTCTCTGATTTCTTAAAATTTTGAGAACACTTCTTTGCTGCCTTCATACTTGAAGAACAACTTAGATCTCATGTTCTCAGGTGAAAACATTACTTTCCTTTTTTCCCCTGACACCGAGTGTTTTGTTTTTCTTTTGAGAGATGCCCGAGATGTTTTCCATTTTCTCCCTGCACTTTGTACATCCTTTGCCTTTTCTGCCCAGCATCTCCTTATGGTTCTTTAATTTATGTTCGGTAATTTCACCAGGGTATATTTTTCTGATGATCATTCTATGCCATATTTTTTTTTTTCCTGGAACACAACGTGCTCTTTTGCCAAAGATTCGAATCATTATTTAAAGCAAATCTTCTTCTATTAGGTTTCAAATAATTTTTTTATCTCTTTGATTTTTTTTTTTCTGCAGGAACACCAATTAAGCATATGTCAGATCATTGTCTATGTCTTCAAAATTTATCTTTTTAGTGTATTTTATATTATTATGTGTATACTTTTTATTGTTTGTGTAATTCCTTAGTCCCATCTGTCTCGCTTCCTAACAATATTTAGTCTTGTTTGTTTTTGAGTCCTTTAATGTGGTGTTCATCTCCAAAATATTTTCATTTTTCTTTTTTGAGCTGAGCATGCCACTTTCCAACTCCTTTTGTTGATTTATTTTCCTTCAACTTTCCTCTTCTTTGAGCTCTTATTTCGAAAGAGAATATTATTGCAATTTTTGAACCTACAGAAGACTGTTTTTCTAAATATTTCCTGTCCATTTTGGAGAACTTATTATTTGATGTGCATCCATATTTTTTTC
>NW_011888820.1:11382533-11386324 GCF_000151845.1 Pteropus vampyrus | reverse complement strand
AGAAGTATTGCATTTCTCTAAATACATGGGTATTATATTCTCTGATTTCTTAAAATTTTGAGAACACTTCTTTGCTGCCTTCATACTTGAAGAACAACTTAGATCTCATGTTCTCAGGTGAAAACATTACTTTCCTTTTTTCCCCTGACACCGAGTGTTTTGTTTTTCTTTTGAGAGATGCCCGAGATGTTTTCCATTTTCTCCCTGCACTTTGTACATCCTTTGCCTTTTCTGCCCAGCATCTCCTTATGGTTCTTTAATTTATGTTCGGTAATTTCACCAGGGTATATTTTTCTGATGATCATTCTATGCCATATTTTTTTTTTTCCTGGAACACAACGTGCTCTTTTGCCAAAGATTCGAATCATTATTTAAAGCAAATCTTCTTCTATTAGGTTTCAAATAATTTTTTTATCTCTTTGATTTTTTTTTTTCTGCAGGAACACCAATTAAGCATATGTCAGATCATTGTCTATGTCTTCAAAATTTATCTTTTTAGTGTATTTTATATTATTATGTGTATACTTTTTATTGTTTGTGTAATTCCTTAGTCCCATCTGTCTCGCTTCCTAACAATATTTAGTCTTGTTTGTTTTTAAGTCCTTTAATGTGGTGTTCATCTCCAAAATATTTTCATTTTTCTTTTTTGAGCTGAGCATGCCACTTTCCAACTCCTTTTGTTGATTTATTTTCCTTCAACTTTCCTCTTCTTTGAGCTCTTATTTCGAAAGAGAATATTATTGCAATTTTTGAACCTACAGAAGACTGTTTTTCTAAATATTTCCTGTCCATTTTGGAGAACTTATTATTTGATGTGCATCCATATTTTTTTCAGCTGCTTTTTATGTAGATACATTTTCTCCCCTCCTGCTGCAGAAGCATGTCCAAAAGCTAATGAAAGTTTTAAGTTTTATTTCCTCTAGGGATTTCATGTTTGTTTCTTCCCAATTATTATCCTCAGGTGTAGAAAAGAAGGCAGTCCATAACTTGGATTAGTCTTTCAAATTGTTGCCAATTTTTCTTTTATATTGTTTGCTTTGGAGGCATAAATGGGACCCATATTCCTTTAATGTCACACATTTAAATAGTTAAATAACAGCCCACAAGAAGGATGTTTGGGTCACAGGAACTCTGTGTTGCTGCCTTGTCATTTTCCTTCACTTATAACATCTTATCTCCGTTTAGAGGCTGATTCCTCTCTGAGACAACAAATGCTTCCATTAGGTTTAAATTTTTGAGAGACACTCTGATCAAATTTCCCCACGTAATTATGAAACAGTTATTGGTCTAAATTTTTCTGGTTGCCTGCTATGTAACAAAACAGTATGGGAATAAGATGATAAAAGACAGACTAGAATTCATATGATATTAGGTACATTTTTTTTTCTTTTCCAACTTGAAAAAAAACCTAAAATGAATTGAAAATCAGAAGTTTTCTAAATAAATTGGAGACAATCATGACTTCGTGCATTATTGACATTATTACATTCTGATAGGGAATTTAAGATATTAGAAAATTATAATGAAGTCAAGTCAGTAATAAAAATATAAATATTTATTGTATTTCTGTTGGATGATTACTTTGGAATGACTCAGCTTCACTAAGGAGCTTTTAATATAAATACCAATTTTTAACAGAATCAGTGAAACGAATTAAGAAAATTAACTGTAAGGAATGTAAAATTCAGTAATATCAGCACTTATTTTCCCAAAAATACTTTGGTTCAGAATATGAATGTATTTCTGACATAGCAACAAGACTCTTAAAATTCCAAAGAATGCATTATAAAAACAATTTGTACCTTCTTTAGATTTCAAATGTTAGGCAATTTTACACCAGCTTTAAATCTATTTCTTTGCTTTTAAAAAATTATATTTTTATCTCTTTCGACACTTTTTTCTGTTTTTAAAATTTATGCTCTTTATTAATAATTTCCTTCCTTTTATTTTCTTTGAGTTTATTTATTTTTAAATTAACTTATAGAAATGAATATTTAGCTCACTAATTTTCAGCTGTTCTTATCTGAGTCCACAAATTTTGAAATGTAATGTTTTCATTATGATTCAGCTCAAATTATTTTCTAATTTCTGATTTTTTGTTGACTCATGGAAATTTAGAGATGTTTTACTTCCAAATATATAGGGGATGATCTAGCTGTCATATAAAAATGTACTTTTACTTTAATTAAACTGTTGTCAGAGAATATAAGGCATATTTATTCAATCTTTTGAAATTTGCTTGAAAAGAATACATGTTCTCCAGTTTTTAGATGCAATGTCCTATATATGTCCATGAGTTCAAATAGTTTGTTTATTGTGTTCCTCAAATATTCTATATCACTGAAGTTTGTTTCCCTTACTTGAACTATGAAATACTGAAAGAGCTATAATAAAATATTCTTTGATTCTAAATTTATTTATTTCCTCTTGAGGTTATAAAAATTTTGCTATATAAGTTTCAAGGCTGTTTTCTTTATTTTCAGTTTCATTCTTTAAAAAATATTGTTGAGTATAAATTCTATTTTGACAATTATTTTCTCCAAGTCAGTTGAAGATATCTGTCCACTATCATTTGTCCTCCATGGCTGCTATTGAGAGAGAGATCAGCTATAAGTCTTTTACTCCTAGGAAGGTGATTTGGGGCTGCTTTTAAGATTTTAGTGGTATTGATACAGTTTTTAAAGAAATCATATATTAGAAGCTTATAAATAATTTCTCAGTGATTTAAAAATAAAAGGTAAGTAGAATTAGTGGATTAAAAATACTCAAGAAAAATGGAGTCAAATATATCAAGGTATATGCTTGCTGTTTATACGTAACATCATTAAATTTGGCAAATGAACAAAATAATTAGGTATCATTATCCGCATAAGATAGAGGGAAAACATAGTTCACCTAGAGACCACTATTTTATTTATAGACGTTTTCAATCTAAAAAAAAAAAAAATTATCATAATATTTATGATAATTTATAAGCACAAAGCTAGAAGAGAGGTTAGTAGATCTCAAAATATTTCTTCTGTAAAGAAAATACGGTACTTACTTTGTAAAAGAAATTTATTCTCCTGATTGCTCCAATTTCCCCAGTGTGATTCATTGAAAAAATGTTTCTTTCAGTAGCTCCATAAAACTCACACATCTTAATATTTCCAAATCTGTCTAAAAATTCTCTCCATATATCACTCCATGGAACATTTCCAACTGCCAAATGCACCTGATGATCTTTTTTCTCCTTCTTTCTGTTGGAAGAAAAGATTTACTTGAATTTATTAGTTCTAGTTTCCAATTCTTTCCTTCATTACTATTACTTAAATGGTAAATATCTAGAAGTAAGTTGCATATGTGTGATAATAGAAGGGAAGTAAAAAAAAAAAAAAATCACGTAAGTCTGTTGCAGAACCATGTCCAATAGCTGATGAAACTAACACTGGCCCAGAGTAAGAGCTTTTATTTTCCCCTAACTGGGAAAATCTCTTTCTAAACTCCAGACTACTAAAGCCTTATTTTGGTAGATATCAGGTAAGGAAGAAAGCATATTTTAGGAGAAAAAGCATTACTTCAAAGAAGTTATAAAATATATTTAGGTTTATACTCTCAGCTGTATCATTTATTACCTATGTAACTGAGCAAAAGGTTGAATACCATTCTGATTCTCAGTTTGTTCATCTGCAAAAACTGATAACACTTATCTCACTTACATACTTCACTATACAGTTTACTATAAGCCCAGTGCTTAGCATATAGTAAACAATAAATTGAGGTCATCTAATCACTGTAATATTAGGCTGCAA
>NW_011888820.1:11368406-11381071 GCF_000151845.1 Pteropus vampyrus | reverse complement strand
TACTTTATTAATATAATACATTCTGGGCCTTGTTCTACATTATTAGCTCTTATACTCTAAAAACATGATTATATAATTTTCATATAATTATATCACAATAATTTATTTGCTGTTATAATTTATTTACTATCACCTATTTTTGGATAGCCAAACTGTAAATATTCACCCTTATAAATAATACTGAGTGAATATTTTGTTTATAAATCATTGCATCTCATTAGGATAGATTCCTGGAAGAAGCCAACAGTTGTAAATATTTTTATAACTTTGTTACCAAATTGTCACATAAAAAGGGTCTCTTAATTACACCATACCTATTTATACGGATTGTCTATTGCCGCTTTTGCAATGCAAAGGTAGAATTAAGTAGTTATGACAGAGACAGTATAATCCACAAAGCCTAAAATATTGACTAATCTGGTGCTTTACAGAAAAAGTCTATTGACTCTTGTCCTAAATTATAAATAATGTCAAAAGAGCAACAATCTCTTAATATTAACATAAGTCAAGCACCATCTGGTTAACTGGACAATACACTGGTGCTACAAATATTGGTTCATAAAGCTTTCTCATCCAGATTCCCATGTATGTTCATTTTATGTTTCTTTATTGAGAAGAGCTTTATCTCAAATAACTGTGAGTTGGTTTTATTTGTAAAGTGGTCAAAGAGCTTCTTATGCACATTAAGCATATTGGTAGGTGGGCAAATATTGGACTGATAAGCCTTTTTTAAAAAGGCTACCCAGCTAGTGATGTTGTGAAGCTTTCCTGTGACCTTGGAAGATGACTGGAAGCCAAAGAAAGGCATCAAACAGAGCCTGATGTAAAAACAGCATGAACTTGGCTCCAACTGGCATGACGGAGTAGGAGATTGGCAGGGGTCAAGGGCAGCAGCTTAAGTTTTCTAGATGAAAGGTGATAAAAGGGAGAAACCAGGTTATGGTTAGGGAAATGGAAAAGGAGAATCAGCAGAATAACAAATGTGAAGAAGAAAAAATCATCAGAATTGACAAAGGGAGCATTAAAAAGTGATTCTGGAATATATGGAATTTGAGAGGAGAGTCTAAGGGTTGTTAATTATATTTGGTTTTATATGTGTTAATTTTGAAATTGCTATAAAATTAGCAGTGCATCATCTAAAATACAACCAAATCTTCATAACATCCATCTGTAATCTAAAAAATTGCCTCCTCTGTCGATAAGTTCCCTCAAGCCTTCTTTAGAATAAATTCCTATTCCTTTTAATTCTTCCTGAGCCATGAGGTTACCTAAAAGTAACTGGATATCTAAGCTGTGCTGAGAATGGAATGAGGAGAGCATGCATAAATATGAGTATAATTAAATGAATGAAAGAATACATAACATCTACATATACATATACACAAGAGAAAGACAGAGTGGCAGAAATGGGAGACATAGAGAGACCAATAGATATAGAGAGTCAGAGAGAGTGCATGAAACACAGAGACAGATAGAAAGCAGGAAAGACCGAGAGTGAAAGTGAGAGAGACTCACAGAAAAAGAAAGCAAAGAGATGATACACAGAGAGAGAGAGGGAGAGAGGGAGAGAGGGAGAGAGGAAGAGAGAGAGCAAGATAAAGAGCAAGACAGTGAGAAGAGAGAGAGAGAGAGAGAGAGAGAGAGAGAGAGAGAGAGAATTAGAATAACACATAGAAAGGGACAGAGAATGAAATAAAGATAATACATAGAAATGTGGACACAGAGTGACATATGCAGAGACAGAGAGAGACCCACACTGTGAGAGAAATACAGAGATGCAGAGACACTCACACACACTCACATAGGGATGCGAAGTGAGACATATTCACAGAGACAGAGAGAGACCCATACCCTGAGGGCAAGATACAGAGACAAAGATACATGTACACGGAAAGACTGTCTCTGTCTCTGTCTCTGTCTCTCTCTCTCTCACACATACTACATACACACACACAGAAAGAAAGGGGAAAAATAGAAGATGAACGAGATACAGAGAGACAGACTTGAAGAAAGAGAGTAGCACACATAGAGACACCCAAATACGGAGACACAGCTGCACACAGAAACACAGGTACTGAGATACATGCAAATACAGATGTGCAAACAGAAACTGAGGTAGAGAGACCAAGAACAGGGCAAATACAGAAATCCAGAGTACAGGACAGGAACAAAAATCATGTTTGTAGCCAAATCAGGAGAAGCAAAGGGACTGAATATGTTAAAGCCCCAGGTCAGGTTGCCGTTTATCTCATTTCGATCACTCTGATAACCCTATAAAATAAGAAGCATTATTCTTATTTTGCACACTGGGATAATGAAATTCAGGTCCAGAGTCACATGCTAAATAGAGATACAATTTAAACGTGTTAAAATTTACGTGCTATATGGGCAGTTCTCTGCTATACTCCATTGCCTAGAACAATGCGTGGTGCACAGAGATGTCCACAACATATTTGGGAAAGGAAGGATGAAAGGGAGATAGGGAGGGAAGGAAAGAGGGAAGGAAGGAAGGAAGGACAGAAGGAAAGAAGGGAGAGAAAAAGAAAAGCAGCTCAAAACCTCCTCAAAAGCCCATGCGCTATTTTTCCAAGACTTTCCCCATGATTTCAGTAATAGGAAGCAATCAAAACATGAGTTTCTAACTCAGTAGTTAGTGCTTAAGCGTTTACACACTTGGGCACACGCGTAGAGTAAGCTATTTTACAATATATAGAAAGTACTCATTTTATCTTCAGCCATTTAAAATTCCATTTGTAATTTAAAAGAGAATTTGATGAATGGATCAGAGCTTTTAATACACAGACCCCAAGATCTTAAATTTCAGCAGACCATAAGCTTCCCTATAGCTTTCAGTGCCATGCATCAAATTGATGTGACCATACCAGTAGTTACATGGGTTCGAACCAAGGCTCTTGTTTCTTCAAAATGTTCTTTGGGACGTGTTTTTCCATTAGTGTTTATTGAGCTGCTTATATGTGAGGCAATGACCGAAGTACAGTTACCTCCTACTGGGTTACCGATTTATTTATTCTGTTGCTCAAATAGCAGGCCTCTGACAATGCTCTCCTAAAAACAAAGTCTCTTTATTCCAGAACATGTGCTTATTCCTATTCAGAGAATCTATAACACACCCAGGGTGAATAGCCTCTTTATATGCCTATGAAAAATGAAACTCCGGAGGTTCCTTTAAATACAGGTAATTTTGTATCAACCCTGATTTCTTATGAAACAAAGACTATACTGTTTGTTAGTAGATGGAGAGACAGAAAAGAAACATAAATTCATAGTGAAAAGAAAGGGGTAAATAATTCCCGCCTTCGGCCCTGGAGAACTAGCTGCTTAATGCCCCAAACAAAATTATGGTCTAATTCCTAAAGGATCATCTAAAATATATAACAACATGCATTAGGGATTATAATCCTTCCATCTTGATTTCATTTAATATGAAACCTATTTTTCCTAAAACCTACTGGCAATTACACATGCACGTGTGTCACACCAATACACCCCATACCAATAACTATACATTCCAACAGTTTGCTTCCTTCACAGACACTCTAATATATATTGACAAAAATATAGATAAGAAGCCAGCTAGATATTACAGAACAGGTCAAAGTAACGTTAAATGCAAATAGGATATCAGAGAATCCCAGGAAGAAAAACAGGATAGCAGACTTATACTGAAGCAGGAAAGGAATGGTAGTAGGAGAGGCTGGGGGCCTCTTTAGAAGAGGACCAGACAGTACATAAAATGAGAAGCCTGCAAGGCTGAGACAGTGTGGGCTCCAGCAGTCCCTGAAAAATCTTTGTAATGTTGCCTTTCCAGCTTGGGTTTGGGCACACATGGTTTCAGAGGTAACAGCCACCAGTTCAACCACCATTTTAAGGCATAAATAATAGTTTGAAAAGACTTTCTGTGTTACAGCAAAAAGTAACCACATTGTAGACTTACTTCAAATTCATTTTCTAGATATAATAGTAATAGGGATTGTAATTTACAGACCACTTATTCTGAATAGATGCTTTCTATCCTGGCAGCACATGGGAGAACTGAAAGTGGAAGGAAAGCAATGCTTCAGACCAGAGACATTTCAAAGTTGCCTTGTAAAGAAAAGCCAGCTCCACAGGTTTGTAAGACTTGCCTCTAACCCAAATGACTGTGTTAACTCACCTCAAAAAGGTCTGTGTCAACATAAAGAAAAGGGCCCATTAGCAAGATCATTTCTGTTGTAAGCTGGATGCAGCATTGCCTAACTGCCTCTATGCAATGATGCAAACCTTTGATTTATCCTACTCCCTCACTGGGCTCTGTCCTCCCCAGGAACTCTGACTTTCTGATAATAAATGAGTTTCCCTTGCGGGTCTGGGCCTAGGAAAAGATTGTCTTGCTCATGAGCATGTAAGTATCCCAGCAACTGGGCTTGTTATATTTGTTACTTGATTAAAAAATATTTTTTTATTGTGCATCTACTACGTGTCAGACACCATTCTAGGTACTGAGGATATAACTATAGATAAAAAGGTTAATGCCCTTCTTTCCTGGAACGTATAGTGTACTGGGAGTAATGTAAGGGTAATAAGTAGTGGGGTAATATGTTCAAGCAAAGCCGTGAAGAAGACTAGGAGACACTGTGATAGAGTCTGACTCCATTCTTCATGTTGGACTGCAGACAGCTTCAAGCACCACCAGTCCTCTTTCCTCTTCTGTTCCACATCTGGGCAAACTAATGAGAAAGCCCAGGACTCCTTCCTCTGGCACCAACAGAAGTTCGAAGCACACAAGTGGCCTCACATGCACAAGACCCCTCACCCCACTGCTGCCCCTTATCAGAATAAAAGCAGAATTGGTCTCTTCCCTTACTCTTTCAAGCCATTTTTGGACATGCTTAGGACCCTGCCCTGCTCCCCCCAGAAAGCCCCATTATGTGAGTAATAAACCTGTTCATGTACCCCTGGTGCACATGTGGCATCGTCAGTCTCAACATCTGAAACAAATGGGGTATGAGGTCCGTCTGAGTTGTAAGGGGACCATACCACACATCAATGGGGATTGTGGCCAGCAAAGGCCTTTCCTAGGAGGGGATTTAAATGAGTTAGGCAGTGAGCCATGCAGATTTCTGGGGGAATATTCAGTGGGTGAAAACTGAGAGTCCTGGTGCATTAGAGGAAAAGCAAGGAGGCCCGTGAGGCTAGAGTGGAGTGAATACGGAGCTGAGTGTGAGCAGGGTTAGGAATGAGGGGGTGGTGAAAGGAGGTCCCAGCAGGGGAGCAGATCATATAGAGCTCTGTAGTTCATGCTAGGGGAATTTGGATTTTCTTCCAAGTAAGCCATCAGAGGAATCTGAGTAGTGAAGTAACATAATGGGGCTTACACGGTAGTAGAATCATTCCAACTGCTTACCCCAGAGTAAAATTTAAGAGGGAAAAAGTAGAGTTAAGGAGAAGCTTTTGCTAAAATTTTAGGCAAGAAGTAGTGCTGACTTAGATGAGAGCATCAGTAGGTGGTAAAATGAGGTTTGATTCAGGATATATTTGAAGGTAGAATCTCCAGGATTTGCTCATGGATTAGACAGGGAGTATGAGAGAAAGAAATTTCAAGGGAGATTCCAGAACTTTTGTGACTGGAAGAGGGGAGTTATTAACTAAGAAGGTTAGGATGGTGGCAAGGAGTTGCATTTTGATGGAGGAGAGTGTAAAAAGCTAGGCTTTGGCTATTTTTTAGATAAGATGTGAACTAGATTCTAAGTGGAGATGTCAAGCAGGAATCTAGCCATATAAAACTATGGACATTTGGGTGCTGGGTGTATAAATGTTTTCTGCTAGGGAAAAGCCAACTGTAAGGCATTTTTATGCAACTACCTATAAACACTCATCTCAGACTGTGATTTCTGCTTGCAGGTAAATCTCTTTAGGAAAATATTACTTATCTTGAGATTGACAACAAATCTGGATATATTTAGAGAATATGTGGTTTTGCTTTCTTTTACTTAAGGATTTATTTAAATAAATGTCTATGGGGGCTTCAAACCATGGCTTATGAGACACTGAATTTTAATTCTTGAGAGTGTAAATCATTTCACTTGTTCATTCTCTGGCTCTACCCGAAGCCACTGCTGTGCTGGCTGCATAGCAGACACTATTCCTTCCCTGTGGGAAAAGTTTACCGAAAGCAAGGAATATTGGACAGCAAAAAGCAAGCTCTCCTTGAAGGGATAAGATGTCATAACAGAATGACTCTCTTTTTCTCCAATCTTTAATGCCAAGAACTGCTTGTACTTTCTCAGTGTGAAATCAACAAAGGAGATTAGGTAATATGATGCATCTCTACTCAGAAAAATGATTAATTTTTTTTCTTTTGGACAAAGCTATATTTATTTCCCTCTTGCCTCCTCAATTTGCCTGCAGATAAGTGCTTAGAGATTATTTTAAAAATGCTATCTTTCCTTCAAAGAACTTAAGCTAAGAATTAAAATATTTAATTAACTAAAAGTAATCAGGGATTCTTTTTCAATTATCAGTTCTCTCAGATTCTCTCATTTCCCCCAATTTGATGCGTTACAATTTCAAAGAGATGAAAAGGATATTTTCATTTCACAAAAAATTCAAAGGAAAACACCTTGAAAAGAGATTTGAAGCAAATATAACAAACTATTAATACCTTTCTTATGAGAAAAAATAGCTCAAATGGATAAGATAAAACATTATGTGCCAGGAGATGAATGAGTAAGACTCAGGGAGACATTTAAAAGGAGAAAAACAGCAAAAACACTATCCCACCTTGCCAGTCATTTTAATGATTAAAGTTAAATTAATCATCAGACATTAAAAATATGCTTATTTCTAGCTTATAAATTGTAGTTTACTAATTATAGTCTAGTTTGTAAATTATTTCTAATTTAAAATTATAAATAAAATTAAACAATCTTTTCCTCATTCTTAAAAAAAACCCCGACATTCTTTATTAAAACAAAATATTGTTTAGAAGCCCAAGCGAATTGGGTTTCATCTACCATATTTAAAAGAGTGGGCCATGAGGACTGGCCTGTTTTCCCCATTTCTCATCCTTCAGGGACTTTTGAAGAAGCTTGAGGGAGCATCTAGTTCTTCATGAAGCACAACTGGAAGACCACTATTTTTAATGTCGCCCAGTATTGAGAAGAGACTATGCAATAGGCATACTCCCATACTGTTGAGAGCTTAAATCATGTCAACCACTTTGAAAAGCAATCTGGAAATATATCATAAAAATCGCCAAATGTCCATGTCTTTTGACTACCTTCGCTTCTGAGACTCTATATTGGCTATATTGCATGAAGATAATAATTTCAGCATTATTTAAGATGATGAAACTTTAAAAAAATATGTGCATGTATTCAATAAATATTTACTGAGCAAATAACCTTGCAAAGCTAATGTTTCTATTAAAGAATGAGAGAAATGGCTGGGGGCACAGTTTAGAAAGGCCATGAAGATGTTCATCAGGTAGTGCCTACTCTGTCCTTTATAGAAGGTTGCTTTTATTTGACTGGAGGACACTAATTCCTTAAATTAGTTCAGATATCACATTACCAAAAAATACAATGAAAAATAGAAGAGAAAATATGTTAGGTTGCGGCATATTTATTCTATTGGAACTCTTCAGATAAGACCACAACCCTGATAACAGTAAAGTCTTACTGAAAAGAATAAAGGTAAAAAAAAAAAAAAAAAAAAACTAAAACATTTTTCTGGGACTCTGTAATAGCTATGGATCTAGGAAATCTAGAACCATCTAAAGCTCTCTTGACCAAACAAAAAGAATAGGATAGCTTCTGCCACAAAGAGGTGAATTGAAAGCTAGACAGGAGGTCTCTCCCTGGCAAACTCCAAGCTTAAAATGAATAAAAGCATTTTGTAAATAAGAGTATCCAGTTTCACATTCTCTTCTGTGTTTATTTCCCCTGTATAATCCCATATCTTTAATCAAGTTTTATTTAAATGTCTCCAGCCTAGTCTTAGCAGTGCTGTGCGTAAAGGAAGGATTGCATGTCCTTATTTTAAATAACCAGAGAAGATATCCATGCTCATCATCCATGCCTTAAGCTGGAGTGATGATGGCAATGGTGATGAGTGAGAGATGCTCTAGCCTAGAAATGGTGTTTCTCAAGGGCCCAGGGCAATACTTCAGGTTCTGCTGCCCGATCCACATAAGGAACCATTCTCTATCATCATTCTTCAACTGGCTTGTGTTGATTACTTCTTTGAAGTCTCAAGGATGTTTAGAAAATCAGACAGCTAAAAAATAAGCATCTTGAAATATAAATGAGACCAGGAAAAGAAAAATAACTTCTGAGGGAAAAATAGCAAACACACTAATGAAGACAAACTTTAGGCTGTTGTAACTCTCTCTGCCTGTTTATTTTCAGAAGGGAGCAATTTATCAAAAGTATGTGGGAATGACTGCTTTAGGTGGAGAGACAAGTGCAAATCAAAGTAAGATACCTTTTACAATTCAAGCAAAACCAAACAAAGACTTTCTAACGTAATCACTTACTCAAAAGAGAAAAAAAAACAGAGAAACAAGTATAATCAGTGTTGTTAGTGTTTGTAGAACAGCACTTTAAAAGATTATTTAACACAATGCAATATATATGTGCCTTACTGCTAAATTGTACACCTGAAACTAACTGGATTTTGTTAACCAATGTCATTATAATAAAAAATAAAAATAAATAAAAATAAAAAAGAAGAAAAAAAAGCATTATAAAATAGAAGCATGAAAAAAAGATTATTTAATTCAACCTTGGAATAATTGCTCTCTGTAAATATAGCATGCATCTAATTTCATAATCAGATGCATGCCATGTATATAGAAATTTTAATCAGTTTAAACATGAAATGGACTGGACTGCAGGTCTGTCCTTTCTTGACACACTATAAAGCACATTAGTACATTCCTGGATAGCAATCCTTTTATATTCTCTGTCTTGTTTTATTTTCATTTTATCTTAGGGTATTGCATACATCTTTTAAGTCAGCCAAACTATGTTTTAGAAAACGATGGAGTATAAACAAACAAAAATTACTTTTTCTCTCAATACTTTTTCTTTCTGAAATTACTTTTTCTCTGTGAGAATGATTACTCTTACCTTAGGTTGTTTGCAGAGTAAGCGACTAAGTTCTCCAATATACTGAAACACAGTCATGTTATGCTTTTTGCGGTCATTCCAAAATTGGCTTGCTGAGCATTTCTTCTTTAACACACAAGTAGCTCCTCTGAGAAAAGGCAAAATGAGGCACTAGGGAAACATTTAGCATGTTTGCGAATGGAATCTACTGTGTCCCAAGTTCTACCTACCGACTAATCGGGTGTCTGGGGTACATTGTTTGTAAGGATAGCCTCAGCAATTTTTATTATGCACTTATCTTTGCTTTGTAAATTTGCCATTCCTCCCATCAAGAGATAGGATCTATCTCCCAGCCCCTCAGATTTTGAATTTGGATTGGCTTGTGGCTTGTCTTGATCAACAAAATGCAGGTGAAATGATCTATGTGACTTTCAAGGATAAATCTTAAGAGTTATGCAGCTTCCACATTTACCTTCTTGGAAGGCTCCTACCACCATGTAAGGAGGCAGGGGTAGACAATGAAAGGATGAGTGAACATGTGGAGAAAGCAGACCAGTCAACAGCCAGCTCCAACCACATGGTCAAATTCCCAGGGCAATGCATTTTCCACTTCAGGAATACACTGAGTATGTCATGAAATTGTATCCTTTTAATAAACATCATATTATAATTATGTAACATGCACACAATCACTCTAAATTCCACTGGTAGAGTTTTACACTTAAAAAAAAAGTTCTAATTATTCGGCATTTTGAAAACTTATACAGAAATGAAAACTTACCTAACTCAATACATCCACCAATTCCCAGAAGAGATCCTGAACTATGATACAAAGGAAGGGTTATATAAATGATGTCATCAGTAGTACAACCAAAATCCCTCAGAACAACAGAAGCCTTTAAAACCTTGATCTGACTAATCACAGCTGCTTTTGGTAGACCTGAAAGAAAAGAAAAGAAAAGAAAGGAAAAGAAAAGAAAAGAAATTCATATGTAATAGAAATCAAGTTTATGTTGGTAGTAACTGGCTCCCAGGCACAGTGCAGCAAACAGTTACCCACTACTTACAGGCTTAAATAACCTTTCCCAGACATTCTTGAGGCTACCTAATCAAGGCCAATAAGCAGTAGCAGAACTAGAATTTGGCAGATTGAACACATATGCAGACCCTCAAGGCAAAAAGAATGGAAATGGAGATGACAGCAACAGCATTGGGAAAAGCAGATGGATGATGTGACTGACACAGCAGACCTGAGGAGCTGAAACCTGAAGTAAAGCTTTGAAAGAAACTGATTTGCCTCCACAGAACCCCAGAAAGGTACAGAAATTTGATTACCAGGTACTTCATAGAGTAAAATATAAATATGGAACTATAAACAGGGAGTTTTAAGAAGGTTTGTTTAAAAAGCATTACATCAAGGTCATAGAAAAGGGAATCTATATAATTCTCACCCATTGTTCGTCAGGGTATCACATAATCTCCTAGGTCAAAGAGACATGAATAGTAAGAAAACTGACCTCAATCATTTTCTTACTCAGAGACCCTCTGGGGTCCTGGAATATAATACTTGGGCAAAAAGACTTGGCAGTAGTAAGAGTGGCTAGGAAATGTTCAATATCACCCAAGGTGCTCCCTTATAACCTGCCAAAAGGGCCTATGAGCACACTCTACCACCATCATTTAACCTCAAAGCCTCACTTCTCTACATTACTTCCTAACACGTACCAATGCTTTCTTCATTATCTACATAAGATTTTTCCGTGTGTGAGAGTCAAATGATTTTTCTATTAGGTGGCATACTAATATAAATTCATACTAATGTAAACTAATATAAACTATAATATCACCATTATAATCATTTAATTCAGCTTTGGGTTTTGAGTTGTAAACATCAGTTTATATTAGAGAGAGAGAGAGAGAGAAAGAGAGAAATGCTTTTTATTAAAAAAGTCAATTAAATCCTTATTGACGATGAATGTGATTTTGTTACACTCTTTGATAACTTTATATACATAAAGCATGACATTGTCTGTATGCCTAATTCTGTATGTTGCTCTGCTCTGCTCCTGACAAGACCTCATGTTGTTTAGGACTTTAAGCTGAAAGAATGCATTTATAAAACTTTCCCTGTATAGTAAGATCATTTGCAAACCACTTTTTTTGGAAGAATGTCAAGAAATGCTTTTTCATATGTGTTTTAAATGCAAAAAAATAAAGTAAAACAAAATTACAGCCCCAGATTGCTTCCCCTAAACTGGTAGAAGGCCTGAGATTTATCCTTTGGAAAAGATGACTGGAAACACCGGGAAGGAGAGAGATTGTACAAATAGGGGGAATAAGAGAAAGTCTGCATACTCCTCCAGCTCCCTTTTAACAGTTGAGTAATTTTACCCTTTAAGATTCTTGTCTGAGGAATCTGAATGGTCCACAAGTAAAAACTGAAAGACACTGATAGTCATGAATCCCCCAACAAAGTGTTTTGGACAATGAAACCAACCAATCCACAAGTCTTACGAAGGCACACAGAGTTTCTGGTCAGGTTTTGGTTTGTTTGTTTTGTGTGTGTGTGTTCTGGTGTCAATACAAACCAAAAAAACCACAAATGAACAAACAAACAAACAAACCCAAAAGTATGTTGAAGAAAATAAAGACAAGGTAGAGAGGAGAACACAAGAGTTACAAGATACATCTCTCAGAAAGTAAATCAAAAGAGAAGAAAAGGAAAATGGGATAGAAAAGATTAGAAAATTAATAACTCAGTTGAGGAGAGCCAATCTTCAAAAAGTTATATTTCCAAAGATAAAAGAATAAACAAATAAGCTAACGTAATAGAAGGAGGGAATGAGGAGAAAGAACAGAAATAAAAAAGAAAAGAGAAGAGAATGTAAACTAAAAAATTTTTTTCCAAATATCTAGAATTGTAAGACACGAGTTTGTGGACTAAAAAGCCCTACAAATTTCCCAGCAAAATGGATGAATAAGGCCAATCCTAGTGAAAGTCATCATGATGTTATAGACTACTGAAAACTCATAAAAGATTCTAAACGCCCCCCCAAAGAAAGAAAAACAATACTAGTTTGCATATAAAGGATAAGAAATCAGAAAGAAAAAGATTTCTCAATACGAATACTGAAAATCAGAAGGTAATAGAGCAATGTCTTCAAACCCCTGCACGAAAATCATTTCTAACCTAGAATTGTATACAAATAGGTGTAAGGGTAGAAAAAGGACATTTTTAGATATGTGAGGTCTTAAACTTACTCCCTAACTACACTATCAAACAGCTACTGAAAGCAAGGTGATGACAAAATGAAAAGTCTCACTTTAAACTTTATACATTACCTTAGAAAAGTAATCCAAGTCTCACTTTAAACTTTATACATTACCTTAAAAAAGAAATCAAGGCAATTCTCACTTTAAACTTTATACATTACCTTAGAAAAGATATATTTTATATTTAATAACCTTATTAAATATAAAATATATCCTGGTCAGAATGCTCAAGTACATAAAACTATGGACCTTTCCACCTAAACAATGATTTTTTTTTTCTAA
>NW_011888820.1:11348096-11362206 GCF_000151845.1 Pteropus vampyrus | reverse complement strand
CTTGTTTTATTTTCATTTTATCTTAGGGTATTGCATACATCTTTTAAGTCAGCCAAACTATGTTTTAGAAAACGATGGAGTATAAACAAACAAAAATTACTTTTTCTCTCAATACTTTTTCTTTCTGAAATTACTTTTTCTCTGTGAGAATGATTACTCTTACCTTAGGTTGTTTGCAGAGTAAGCGACTAAGTTCTCCAATATACTGAAACACAGTCATGTTATGCTTTTTGCGGTCATTCCAAAATTGGCTTGCTGAGCATTTCTTCTTTAACACACAAGTAGCTCCTCTGAGAAAAGGCAAAATGAGGCACTAGGGAAACATTTAGCATGTTTGCGAATGGAATCTACTGTGTCCCAAGTTCTACCTACCGACTAATCGGGTGTCTGGGGTACATTGTTTGTAAGGATAGCCTCAGCAATTTTTATTATGCACTTATCTTTGCTTTGTAAATTTGCCATTCCTCCCATCAAGAGATAGGATCTATCTCCCAGCCCCTCAGATTTTGAATTTGGATTGGCTTGTGGCTTGTCTTGATCAACAAAATGCAGGTGAAATGATCTATGTGACTTTCAAGGATAAATCTTAAGAGTTATGCAGCTTCCACATTTACCTTCTTGGAAGGCTCCTACCACCATGTAAGGAGGCAGGGGTAGACAATGAAAGGATGAGTGAACATGTGGAGAAAGCAGACCAGTCAACAGCCAGCTCCAACCACATGGTCAAATTCCCAGGGCAATGCATTTTCCACTTCAGGAATACACTGAGTATGTCATGAAATTGTATCCTTTTAATAAACATCATATTATAATTATGTAACATGCACACAATCACTCTAAATTCCACTGGTAGAGTTTTACACTTAAAAAAAAAGTTCTAATTATTCGGCATTTTGAAAACTTATACAGAAATGAAAACTTACCTAACTCAATACATCCACCAATTCCCAGAAGAGATCCTGAACTATGATACAAAGGAAGGGTTATATAAATGATGTCATCAGTAGTACAACCAAAATCCCTCAGAACAACAGAAGCCTTTAAAACCTTGATCTGACTAATCACAGCTGCTTTTGGTAGACCTGAAAGAAAAGAAAAGAAAAGAAAGGAAAAGAAAAGAAAAGAAATTCATATGTAATAGAAATCAAGTTTATGTTGGTAGTAACTGGCTCCCAGGCACAGTGCAGCAAACAGTTACCCACTACTTACAGGCTTAAATAACCTTTCCCAGACATTCTTGAGGCTACCTAATCAAGGCCAATAAGCAGTAGCAGAACTAGAATTTGGCAGATTGAACACATATGCAGACCCTCAAGGCAAAAAGAATGGAAATGGAGATGACAGCAACAGCATTGGGAAAAGCAGATGGATGATGTGACTGACACAGCAGACCTGAGGAGCTGAAACCTGAAGTAAAGCTTTGAAAGAAACTGATTTGCCTCCACAGAACCCCAGAAAGGTACAGAAATTTGATTACCAGGTACTTCATAGAGTAAAATATAAATATGGAACTATAAACAGGGAGTTTTAAGAAGGTTTGTTTAAAAAGCATTACATCAAGGTCATAGAAAAGGGAATCTATATAATTCTCACCCATTGTTCGTCAGGGTATCACATAATCTCCTAGGTCAAAGAGACATGAATAGTAAGAAAACTGACCTCAATCATTTTCTTACTCAGAGACCCTCTGGGGTCCTGGAATATAATACTTGGGCAAAAAGACTTGGCAGTAGTAAGAGTGGCTAGGAAATGTTCAATATCACCCAAGGTGCTCCCTTATAACCTGCCAAAAGGGCCTATGAGCACACTCTACCACCATCATTTAACCTCAAAGCCTCACTTCTCTACATTACTTCCTAACACGTACCAATGCTTTCTTCATTATCTACATAAGATTTTTCCGTGTGTGAGAGTCAAATGATTTTTCTATTAGGTGGCATACTAATATAAATTCATACTAATGTAAACTAATATAAACTATAATATCACCATTATAATCATTTAATTCAGCTTTGGGTTTTGAGTTGTAAACATCAGTTTATATTAGAGAGAGAGAGAGAGAGAAAGAGAGAAATGCTTTTTATTAAAAAAGTCAATTAAATCCTTATTGACGATGAATGTGATTTTGTTACACTCTTTGATAACTTTATATACATAAAGCATGACATTGTCTGTATGCCTAATTCTGTATGTTGCTCTGCTCTGCTCCTGACAAGACCTCATGTTGTTTAGGACTTTAAGCTGAAAGAATGCATTTATAAAACTTTCCCTGTATAGTAAGATCATTTGCAAACCACTTTTTTTGGAAGAATGTCAAGAAATGCTTTTTCATATGTGTTTTAAATGCAAAAAAATAAAGTAAAACAAAATTACAGCCCCAGATTGCTTCCCCTAAACTGGTAGAAGGCCTGAGATTTATCCTTTGGAAAAGATGACTGGAAACACCGGGAAGGAGAGAGATTGTACAAATAGGGGGAATAAGAGAAAGTCTGCATACTCCTCCAGCTCCCTTTTAACAGTTGAGTAATTTTACCCTTTAAGATTCTTGTCTGAGGAATCTGAATGGTCCACAAGTAAAAACTGAAAGACACTGATAGTCATGAATCCCCCAACAAAGTGTTTTGGACAATGAAACCAACCAATCCACAAGTCCTACGCAGGCACACAGAGTTTCTAGTCAGGTTTTGGTTTGTTTGTTTTGTGTGTGTGTGTGTTCTGGTGTCAATACAAACCAAAAAAACCACAAATGAACAAACAAACAAACAAACCCAAAAGTATGTTGAAGAAAATAAAGACAAGGTAGAGAGGAGAACACAAGAGTTACAAGATACATCTCTCAGAAAGTAGATCGAAAGATAAGGAAAGGAAAATGGGATAGAAAAGATTAGAAAATTAATAACTCAGTTGAGGAGAGCCAATCTTCAAAAAGTTATATTTCCAAAGATAAAAGAATAAACAAATAAGCTAAAGTAATAGAAGGAGGGAATGAGGAGAAAGAACAGAAATAAAAAAGAAAAGAGAATGTAAACTAAAAAATTTTTTTCCAAATATCTAGAATTGTAAGACATGAGTTTCTGGGCTAAAAAGCCCTACAAATTTCCCAGCAAAATGGATGACTAAGGCCAGCCCTAGTAAAAGTCAGCATGATGTTATAGACTACTGAAAACTCATAAAAGATTCTAAACGCCCCCCCAAAGAAAGAAAAACAATACTAGTTTGCATATAAAGGATAAGAAATCAGAAAGAAAAAGATTTCTCAATACGAATACTGAAAATCAGAAGATAACAGAGCAATGTCTTCAAACCCCTGCACAAAAATCATTTTTAACTTAGAATTCTATACAAATAGGTGTAAGGGTAGAAAAAGGACATTTTCAGATATGTGAGGTCTTAAACTTACTCCCTAACTACACTATCAAACAGCTACTGAAAGCAAGGTGATGACAAAATGAAAAGTAAACCAAGGAAACAAACTTATGATCTAGGAATTAGGGGATCAGAAAAAAGAAGAGTGAAGGGAATTCCCGGAAAGATGGTGAAGAAGGAACCCAAGGCCATGAGACAACAACTGGTCAAGACTGAAATAGAGGGAGGAAGGCTCTTGGAAAGAGGTGGCCAAAAACATGGACCTGACAAAATACAGATTATCTTTTCAACATCCAAGATAAGTTTTTGGACAAAGGGATGAGTATAAACCAGTTGTATGTGTAGAAAACTAAACAAGTAAGCAAACTAAAACAATGATTAATTCCAGGTTGAAGAGACTTTTATGTGAAAAGATAAATATACTTTTGTTATATTACGGAGCTCAGTTAGAAATACTGTTTCCTAAGTTATGATACTGATACCAACAGAGTCAAATTTATGATGGAACAATATTAGTGTGATACGGGGGAGAGAAAGCGTCTGCGGGAGAGAGAAAGAAAGAAGTGGAGGGAGGGAGTGGTGGTGAAAGAAGACAAAATCCTCATGTTCCATTGTGGAAGATCAGTAGGTTGTTTATAGTATGTATCTGTTAAGTATCAGTGAGATACTAATTCTATTTAGATATATGGAGGTGATTATAAAAAGAGAGATCTAAAATTACTAAATGTAGTTGGTTTGGGGAAGGAGAAATAGGGCGATAAGCAGGGTGCTTTTCTCTAAGAGTTCTAAAATTATTAGAATTTTTATCTCCCTTACTGCATAACTTTAACACAAATATGTGTCTGTTGTGCGTATAGAACACTCTGGTTTTAATCTCAAAGAACAAAAACTCATAATAATCTGCCCCGGCCTGTTCTCTTTGGGATCGGGAGGGAACTGGAGAGAAGGAGGGAGTGGCGAAGATTGTTTTGAAGACCAGAGTCACTTTCTATTTTTCACAAGAAAACAGCTATAAAGACAAATGGGTTAAGTACCTTCTACTGGAAGTTTTCGAAGCTTATCATTTCTAAAATTTCATTGTCTCTTTCGAAGTCAGAAGTCAGACTGAATTTATACAACTTGATACATGTTAGTACTTTTAGGAAAGAGGTCATTGTTAGCCTCAAAATAGAAAAAAAAAAGGAGGGAAGGAAGGGGAAAAGAAAAGAAGAAAATTTTACGAATGCAATAGTAGTTTTGCTTATACTATTACCTGTGCACAAGAAATTTATAACAGATACTTTAAATATGTCTAATTTAATATGTAATTCATCTTTGAATTACAAAAAAGCTTATTTATCCTACCATAAATATTGGTCTGTTTTTCCTAAGAATCATTTAAGTTTAGCATTTCTTTTGAATTCTTTTTCATTATTTGTGTGTGTGAGTGCATGTTGTTATTGTTTACCTAACAAAGAGAAAGTTCAGCTAACTCGAGTCTATTCTGTATTTTATCCTAATCCTGCAGTGCCTTCAAGACTTCCTGCTTGTCACATGTTCCAGTCACCCTAAGGAAAATCAGAAGAGACAGCTATAGTTGCTTAAATTGCAGCTATAATTGGATTGCATTTAGGATTTAATATTTTACACAAGAATATAGAAAACTGTTTTAAAGTAGGCTAATGGATTTTTTAATTCAGCAGGATAATTAGAAACTATTTAAACTAATCTCTTCATTTTATATATCAGGAATCTAAGGAACAGAGAAGCTAGCAAAGATCTTGCCAAAAAACTGGCCAAATTTCATACTCTGAGTCACTAGGCCAGGTCAAAGTCTTCAGATATTCCAATGCTCTTAGTACTACTAAACTTGAATCAACAGGCAAGTGAACATGATGACTTACCAAGTTAAAGTTCATGTCACTACTCATGGTAGAATGTTGCCTAACGCTGTTGCTTTCTTTTTAAGTTTGAAGAAGAAATGGATCATACCTGGTGTTCCAGAGGTAAAAATATAAAGATAAGAATTGAGGCTTGAGGTGACATGGTGGCTGCGTGGCACTCGCTTGTCAGATGCTGTGTTCAGTTTTTCTTTGCGTGAAATTACACCTTGTGGAAGAGAATCTTTCACCCCCCAAACACTGAGGAGGCTGGGAGGCTGGGAAGAATTTCTTCTATAGTTTTAAGCAAATCTAAAAACCAAAAGATTAGGAATAGATAAACAAAACATAAATCTCAAACCATTTGCTGTGTGTTTTCTTTTGTGTGTTGGAATGGGAATAAAATGTAAATACAATGCTGTTTTTCATGTTGGATAGGTAACATCAAAGCCATTTCATGATTCTGTTTCAACAGGACCAGCTGAAAGGAAATCTGGTTATCACTTGATTTAACCAATGCAAATAGGCCAATTCATATTGAATTTTGGAAATTCCATTATCCCGACTAAGTTTTTTCCCAATTTTTAAATACAACTATTTTTATACTCTGCTTTAAATCTAAATTCAGGATACTGCACTAAACATTGTCCTTGAAATACAGCTCAGTAGCTCATTATTCCAAAAAGTCATCTGTCTGTCACTGTCACTGTTTAGTTCTACTATAATGCAATACATTTGGGAGAATCCCCTAACCACTCTGGAATCATAAGATCATTATGTCTTAGAGACCAGTTCAGAGCCAAAGTAAAGTGAGGAGATCTAGAGATGCCACTGGCCTTTTAAAGTTAACACAAGCAATGCCAAAGATTGCTAGTAACCACCGGAAGCTACAAGGAGTCAAGGAAAGATTCTTCCTTAGATCCTTGAGATGAGCATGGCCCGACAGACATTTTAGTTTGGATTTCTAGCCCTCAGAACTGTGAGGGAATAAATTTCTGTTGTTTTAAGTTACCTAATTTGTGATACTTCATTATAGCAGCTCTAGGAAATTAATACAGCAAGATCACAAGTTGGTGGACAGTAAAATGTTTTTGTTCTAATCCAAGTCTCACTTTAAACTTTATACATTACCTTAGAAAAGAAATCAATAATTAAAAGATAACCTTATTAAATATAAAATATATCCTGGTCAGAATGCTCAAGTACATAAAACTATGGACCTTTCCACCTAAACAATGATTTTTTTTTTCTAAGTTTTTAACAAAACTTTACAAATAACCACAAGATATAGTCTGCTTTGAAGCTGAATCCAGGGTGCTGCATTAAACATTTTCCTAGAAACGTGAATCAGTATCTGGTTATTTCAAAAAGCTATATGTCAGTCACTGTTTAGTTCTACTATAAAACAATGCACTTGAGAAAAACTCATGATTTACTTCCTCAAAATGTATAATCCAGATTGATCACAAAGAGGCAGCAAGAAAATACATCAAGTGGGACTAGGCAGTTTACAATTAAAACTTGCAAGAAAACGAAGGAAACAGAAAATGATAAGGAATTGATATGTCATGGGTGGTAGGCAGATAGGGACTTGACATTCTTTAAATTAATTTTTATTTCTATAACAAATCCAAATAAAGCAAACAGTAAGAGTCCAGAGAAAATATCTAGTTCTACTGAGCATATGCAGCAAGCTGCTGTATACAGGTTGCTTTGGTAAAAAGGAGAAGTGAAAAATCACAAGGAATGCTGGGGGGAGGACAGGTCATAAATAAATGAAAATGCAAGACAAGCAAATGATCTAGACTTTCTACTTCCTTTTATCTTTTAGTACTTGATTTTGTTTTAAAGACTATCTGGAACTTGGCATGTCTAAGTACAAGTCTCTGAACTGATGTTTTCATTACTTTAATTTCAAATCTCTCACCTGGAATTGTAATTCAACGGCATAATCTTTTATATGTTCTTAGTGATATGTATGTCTAAATTGGCAAAACAAGTGCAAAGAAAGTTAACTGTGATTAATTGTGGCCCAAAATCTTTGTTGGGATTGTAGAGTCTAAAGAAACAGTGAGTGTTTACAAAGAGTGTTGACTTTTACAAGAAAAAAAAAATGAGCACATTACTACGAGTCAGAGGAGATACAATTTAATTTCCTTCATACATTAAAATTAAATTGATTTAGCCGAGACATTTAGAATTTTCAAGTAGAATTTCATCTAACAAAAGTATTTATTCAATAGTGGTAGAAAATGTGGGTGAGGATAGTGAAAATTTAAATTTAAAAAGTGAAAAGTCATGTAGAGCATAAAGAATCATTATTTACTTATCACTGTCAATTTTTCTTAATAAGGTGAAAAGTTTTAGAGTCATTTTGATATATTAAGTCGCGACACAAACTAGTACTTGCTTAAATACTTCAAGGAAACTTGGCAGTGTTTCGTGAAGATTTAGCGACATGTACCGCCATTGAAATCTATAAAATTGTCAGTGCCTCAAAAGAATGATGTGTGTCCTATTCCATCCTTTGGCTGACTGCACCTGGCACACACACTATAGGGGCTGTATAGATATCTGGTTATAGAATCGAACTCTGCCTATGGGATCCACTGTAGACATAGGTCTTGACAGTAAACTACCACAAGAAAATGAGACAGTTGAATATTCTATAACCTTTAATAGAGTCTACGTTATAGGAGAAGGCTCGATCTCTCTTGAAAGCAATAAATTCTTCCAAAAAATACATATTGTTTCTTGCATATGCAAGGCACTGAGTAAGGTGAGGTTGCAAGCACAAAAACAGGTAAATTATTCTCTCTCCTTACAATCCTTTAGCACTTTTTGTATGAATTTTCTTGTTTCTACACTATCATTATATCTTCAAATTTCTGAGACTGTAAAATTAGTGACTAAAAATTTAATATATCCCTCTAATATGCCATTAGTGTGAATTATATAATTCATAGTGCATTAAAAACTCTTTAAATTATCTTATTCTATATAAAACAAGCTAATATTTTCAACGGTATTGCTTATAGCTCTTAATACATTGGCAAACATTTAAACTTTAAACTTTTATGTTAATAAAACAAATATGATACTCAACTATAAATGGTCAACTTGAGTTTTCTGTACTACAAAGCCATATTCACACAGAATCCAAAGTGGAATTATAAATCTCACCACATGCTTATAACTACCATCCTACAGCTCTATGGATTTTTCATAGACTGCATGGGCAGGTTATAATTTTTAAGAAAACTGACACATAAGTAAGCAATGTCCTAAAGCAATTCATGTCATAATGTAGATACCAATACTTCATATGAGGCCAGAAACTCATTTCATCATGAAAAATGTATCAGCTGTTTTATAAATATTAGTTTATTAATAATCATTATAATCCTAAGAAGTGCATAGGAGCACTAGTCTTTCAATTGTGATTATGTATTCTTCCTTGAAACAATTTTTCTAACTGCCCTGAATATATGCACATAAGTTTGTAAGTGAGTTTATGTGTTTTCACTCTCAGCTGTTCCCATATCTTTTTAAGGACAGGCAAAATTGTGCAAGAAAGTAAAAAGTAGAACTCTTCATTTGACATTATTTCCAACATAGCTCCTATTACCAATGCATAATTATTACTCAAATGAGACCACAATAGCATGATGTATCTGGTTTATTATTTTTCAGTAAGTAAACTATATATTTAAAAAAAGGCAATTCCAAGGTGGTGTTTTTGCAAGATTCAGACCCCATCAGGGCTATTTGCCACATGCCTTCTTGGTTATAAATGGAACAATCTTCTTTTTGGCTAGAGAAGAGCTGACCATCCAGCTTCTAACTTGTGTCTAACAACATTCCAGCCCTAGCCTCTGAGGGTTAGAAGGTATAAATGACTATACTGTTACTGGGGGAGGACAGGACAGCTGCTTAAAACCAGTTTCCTCTGGTCACATGCCATATGCCTGGATCTCCCTCTACATAGCCCTCTGCAAATCTCAAACCAAGAGACTCGGGCAAGACTGACTTCTTACTTGCATATATGTCTCTGCTACCATGCAATAAAAAATAATTATGGTAAGCATTTACTGAACATAAGATATGGTCCAAGCATTCTGTTGTGTCCTTTACATTTAAGTCACACAGGACCCAATAATATTCATTGATCATCATCTGCTTTGTGTTAGCGGTCAGTTAATGGCAGAGTTAGGACTCAAGCCCATGTTCACTTGACTCCAAGATGTGTATTTCTCTCATTCAGCTATGCCACTTGTCTGAGGAGGCAACCTCCCTTTAAATCATTTTTGCTCCTGCCAGTATTAAGCATCATTCTCTCACAGGAAACACATGTTCAGCAGATATTGTAAATAAGACCTCAGCGTCTCCATGATGAGTAAAGGATATGCCAGGCATCATCAGTGCTTAGGACACTGTCTTTTCCAGATAATGAACCATGAAGCCACTTAAACTTCTTATCAAAATCAGTTTATTCTTTTAGAATGGAGGTAATCTTTGATCTAACTGAGTCTAAAATAAAAAAAAGGCAAAACAACTATTCATTCTACTAATGTAAGTAAAAATATAGAAATTCTCTGAAAATTAAAATAGATATATGCCAGGATATTATAGTACATGGATAAAATAAAAGTTCAAATTAACCATGTATCTTATCTGCCTGAATACACATTACTTTCTACAAAACTTAAAGGGTCTTTATTTTCCCTCTGACTCTTTCTCTTAGTCTTTAAAAAGCAGATGCTTTTATGGTTGAAAGTCATTAGGAGAATTACAATGGTATGTTTGTCAACTGGATGGAACGTTTGCCCTGCATAGACTGAATGAAAGTTCATGAAAACTGGGCAAGGCTGCATTTATTATTGTAAAGACCTAACGAAGAACTTTTACTTCTTGTTAACAGACATTAAAAACCTTTCTAAACATGTCGAGGCACAAAATGCTACTGAATCTAAAGTAAAAGAGTTCAGGGTAATATGAACATATTTTTTTAAGTTATATATTTATAATTATAATGATTTGATATGTGTTATATTGACAAAAGAGAGCAAAATATGTGCATACAAATAAATCTGAAATTTTGTGGATGTTTAGTGTGTCTAAAACACTCTATCTCTGCGGTGTCATGATTCTAGGGTGTCATTGATATAAATAACACAATAAAGAAATTCCATTGATATAGCTACTCTCAAAATCAGTTACCAAGTGCACAGCAGAGGGAAAATTTATTAGCAACACTTTGTAAGTAAATACAATTACTTTATTTAATAATGCCCATACATACGTTTTTTATTAGGTCATTTATTCATTCATTCGTCCCGGTAATCGATAGTTATTGAACATCTTCTTTGCATTAAATTCTGAGAATTTATCAGTGAACGAAACAAACTTCCTCAGCTCAAAGAGCTTACATCTACGTTCTTGGCCTACTCCTCAAAGCCACATAAAAAGCTGTTTGTGAATTGGCTAATAAAACTTTACCATTCCATTGGGTTTCTGTGCATAGCCATAGCACTCCTGAGATAGGACAGCTTAGTGTAAAAAGCTCTGAAAGAAAGTAGATGGAGAGATGGAAGGTGATAGAGAGAGAAAGAAAAGGAGCAGAGTAAGGAAAGGGGAGAGAAAGGGAAAAGATGGAGATGAGGGAATAAAAAAGAGCAGGAAGGTGGACAAAGACAAAAGTGTATCCAACAAGTTTTTATGATTTAGCATCAGAAAGTGTGCACTACATCCCCACACTACCTCTCCTAGATGTTTGAGCTGGAGGAGATTACTTGTCCACTTTAACCACGCTATCCTCATCTTTTAAACAAGGCTATGTTGAGGATCACATAAAGTAATATGTATAAAAACACTTTGATTTTTATAAAGTACTTTAAAAATGGAAGGTATTATTATTATTATTATTATCATCATCATTATGGCTCAATATGTCAAAGGATATAATTACATATACTTTCTAAAATGGTATATAAGCATCACTACATTTTCTGTTTGTTCTAAGTAAAGAGAAAAGAATATGTAAGTAGATGATAATCTTGGCAGCAGGCACTATTAGCAATATCAGAGCTGAAATATGGCGAGGGAGGGGGAAGTAGGTTTAATCTAAGACTCATTTTCATTAAGTGCTAACATTTTCCAGGGAAATTTGGGATGCCACGTGACATACCTTCTAAACCAAACTACACAGATATAAAACTTCTTTGCAAGTATTTTTGAGTGTTCAGACTATGAGAGTAAGGAATATTAATTTTATAAATATTTTAATTTTTCTAGTTATCTGCATATAAAAAGCCTGATGTCTTAATATTGGCAACTTTTACTTTACTATATTTATATAACTGGAATGAAAATTTTTTCAGTTATATCATAAGGGGATTGACAGCCCCCAGAACTGTGCTGGACTATATAGTACAGCACAGGCTTACACCAGGTTTTGAGTCTTTGCGCTAGAATCTACTAAGTCATGTCACTCTCGACACCCTAGTGACTTTCTTTCTCTCTCAGTCTCCAAAATATGGCTCTGTATCTGCCTCTCAGGATCACTGAGGGTGCCTTTTACACCATTAGCCTTAAGTAAACGGCAACTGTTGATATGTTTGTTAATGACAGTAACAGCAAAAATAACATTTGCCTGGGTAGGCTTAGCTGATAATTTTCCTTTGGCTTCTTCCAGGAGATGGAATTTTCAGACACCTGCCATGACTGAAACTTAACTTATCACCGTGGACACTATCTGGACTGACTATAAAACCTTTTGGAAACTGGTTCTTATATAACTTCTAGAAAAAAAAAAAAAAAAGGTTTGTTGAAACGTGCCAAAGTAAAGTGTTCAAGGTCCTATTCCAAACAAACTCCTTACTAGCCTTTCTTATGCCTAACACCAAACTAGGTTGTAGCAGCAAAATTTAAATGAGATCCCTTATTAAAAGCCTCAGATGCCTCAATAATAATAATAGCAACTATTCAAATCATCAAGGATCTAATTAGTACATAGCAGGCACTCAGCTAGCCACTTTACGAAAGCTATGTTGTTTAATTTTCAGAATTACACTGTGAAGTAGATGGCATTATCATCATTTTACAACTAAGTAAAGTGAGCCTAGGGCAGCCGATCAAATGTTCGATCACAGTTAAGAAATGGCAGACCATAAATGAAATCCAGGTCTGTCAGGCTTATCTCTGCCTAAACCACTTGACTGATCTTTCCAACTCCATATACACCCCCTGGAGATAAAATAATTTAACAGTACACATCCATCAAAAACATCCAATTATTATCTAAGACTTCTAAAATTTAAAATTCTAAAAACTATATGTATATATTGTTCATTGATTAGAATCGAGATGCCAAGAATATAGTTTTGGGGTAAGAGCTTCAAATACAGAAAAATGACTGTGATGTAAGCTACGTTTTATAAAAAAATCTAATAATTAATCAAAATAGAATTGTCCTATATTTGAAAAACATGTAATTTATATATTGTGGAGGTATGTTAAAAAGAAGTTAGTAAGATTTCAAGTCGATTTCTCCAGCTACATACTTACCCAGCAAATAGACTAAATAGTTTGGGCTTACAACTCCAGCATCTCAAAGTAGCTTTTACATATAAAAATGACTTATTGTTAAAAACAAAAACAAGGAAACAATGATATTAGTTATTGGCAAGCAATGGAAAAGCAGGCACAAGTAAAACTGCAAAATTAATTGGTCCTAATTAATAAACAACTCAGTCAACAGCTAAGTTTGAATACTCAATTTTGAGAGGTAACTGACCCTGTGCATGTTAGGAGGCCCTCAGGGGACTGGTTATGGGATGGTTCTCATGTCGACCTCAACCTCACGGCCACAGAAATCTTTTCAGGGATACTGTGGCCCCATTAGTTTTCCTTTCTAAAGGGAATTTATGGCTTTATCAATTTTTAACACAATTTGAGTTTTAGATTTGCGTCAGAAACTGCAAACCAAATCAGTATGAGCAATAATATGGGAAATGGAATTAAATGTCAGAGTATATCCAGAGATGAACTGTGACATATTTTCATACTGTATTCACATTATCATTTGCCCCTAAACAAGTAGTACACGTTGTTTCACCATGTTATCAAAATTCTGTGTGACTCTTTATCCTACTATTGCTACAGTTCAGAGAATAAGTATCATTTTTCATACTTCAATTTGTAATGCAACCCATCTTTCTAGGTTCCTTGTTAATTAGGCACTCAACCAGACTTTCCTTCTTAGTTCAGTGTCAACATGTGTATCCAAAGCCTGACTTGGATACTCATATTGTGTATGTGGGGAAAGAAGATTAGAATTTACTGAAAGAAAGAAATGATGCACAGATGGGGACAGGTGAAGAGAGAGAAAGAGGATTCAGGTCTGCCGAGAACTCGCCCACTGGCTGGGAAGTGGGAGCCCAACCTTAGTAGGCAATTTCTAGCATGCAGGCGGTGCAGAATTAGAGCAAACATGAAGACAGGAATCCATGCACTTCAAATTAAACGTATTTGTTTTGCAAATGTAATCAACCTTGATAGTGTTACTATTAGAGGCAAGTAGGTATTTAGCAATTAGGTCAAGATAACTTTCCTACTCATCAAACAATTTCGTCAGCTCTGTAAAGTTTAGAACTGAGTTCTCTGTGTGTGTGTGTGTGTGTGTTCTTGCACTCAATGAACTATCAATGGCAGTAAAACTGCCCCTTCCCAAAATAGTTAGAAGCAGAGATTTCATAAAAGTTTTCTGAAACTGTCTTGATATTTACTAACCTACAACAGAGTAAGTAATTGTAGTGAGAGAGGGGGTATTAAAATGCCAGTCATAGAATTGTAAAATTATAGACTTGTAAAATTATTTTGTAACA
>NW_011888820.1:11339421-11346586 GCF_000151845.1 Pteropus vampyrus | reverse complement strand
ATTTATATTAGCATTCTATGCTTAGAGTGCCGAGATAGTGCTTTTCACAAAATTTCTAAAAATATTGATTGATATTGGAGCTTAAGTCCATATTTACATCCATATATTTTTTAAAAAGTATGCAATATTGACTATTCCCTGTCCTTAAAAATAACAAAACTTTTTTTTTTCAGTTAGATCATTTAAAAACTTATTCGAACTTCAAACTAAGGATTCCGAAGGAGGCCAAGAGAAGTAGAGAGGAAACAGGTAGTAGCAAAGAATAACAGTAACATTTTATACGATGACAAAATTTTACTGAAAATAAAAACCCAAGAGGCATTTAATTACACATTCTTTTTCTTTGCAGACACTATCACTCCAGCTCTCTGCTTTTAAAGAAGAGTGTATAAATGGTTAACTGCACATACTAAAAGCATTAAACATGGCCTCACATTATCAAGCTTCTGCTTCTTCCGCCTAATGTTCTGCAGCTGGATTCTAGCTAACCTCAGATTTCCTAAGAAAGAAAAAACTGGTAACTCCAAAGACTGGTTTAGTAATCTGAAAAGGGTTACTCGAAGTCACTCGAAGTGAAAAGCCCAGAAGATAGGCTCTTAAAACCCTTTTGTGTAGATGAATAAAACACTTTGTCTAAATTTACTCTGAATTTACTCTGTTCAATTTGGAAGCATCTTTTCAGTTAAAAGAATAAGTATTAGGATCAAGCAGTTTACAACTGGGAAAATTAGTCTACAACTTGAAAAGTATCTTTGAAATTGTCTCCTTTTCACTCCTAGCCTTAGTCTGATTCAGTCACCTCCTAGAAAACAACTTTTGGATTTCCAATATAAGTAAAATCTGTCCTCTAGTGGAAGAAAGTGAGTAAAGAAACAAGATTTCTATCTTTTTATTTTGTTAAATTAGAAACATTAAGCACACATTAAAATGATTACTATTTACTGTTATCAATGTTTCATAAAGGGTGGATTTATTTCAACAGGAAGAGAATACCATGATAATAAAAGACCATATTTCAAAATAATAAAATTAACTTCATAAAAAACTCATTGTGGTACACTTATTTATTTTATCATGGACCTGCTGACACCATTCTAAGGCATTAGAACTAATTTTTTACTAAATACTGATATGTCGAGAATTATATTTGGCACTACAAATGTGAGACAATTTGACTTATTGGAAGAACTTCAAGCATATGTTGCCAAAATTTATATTGGCCAACACCAATTTCATGCCTGAACTCTTACAATGAAAGAAAGAATCAATGAAAACTTGAGATAGGATGCGTTGTGTGCATTCTTACATTGGCCCACGTGTCTGTTCCTATTTTTTTTTTCAGAAATGACATATTCATTTTCAAATAGTTCCAAAGACAATGAAGTAAAATAGATATAATTATTAATTACAATTTTAAATATTGCAAAATAGGAGAAAGACAATAAGTTGCAAGTGAGTAAATTTATCATTTAACTAAAGTAAAGAGAAATAAAAAAACACAATAGTCTAGACATTTATTAACATTATTTTCGATTAGGGACAATGAAATATTTCTCAGATTCTCCTGTTGGAAATAAGGA
The DNA here is from genome assembly GCF_000151845.1 of Pteropus vampyrus. Lineage (NCBI taxonomy): Eukaryota > Metazoa > Chordata > Mammalia > Chiroptera > Pteropodidae > Pteropus > Pteropus vampyrus. The sequence goes on along the minus strand of NW_011888820.1, from coordinate 11,345,006 downwards.
AGTTTTAAGGTTTTTTTTTTTTAAACATTATTTGAAAATAAATATTGTGACAATGCAAATCAATGCAAAAAGAAAATTTTTCCTTTGCTCTCCTCTACCTTTTTCCCATTTTTGATTTGATTTTCTTCTTGAACCCACTCCCAATCCCCCATCTACTCCCTCAGTTCTGTTGAAGATGAATTACTTAGTGAATAAAAGACTGAACGAATAGCATCATTCGATGGACACTGACTTATCTTATGCCCATAGGATTTTATCACTGTAACTTGAGTATTCTGACTTTGTGCAGACAAATTATTTGTGTCCAGAAGAATTATGATGAAATTCTACGGTAGTCATGTTTTGGATTATTGGAGGTTTTGGTGAGAAGGAAGAGGTTCATAAAGGACCCAAATGATGCTATGTTGGTACCAAAATACAACAATGGGTGTTTGCAATGGGCCAAGAAGCTCTGAGTACCTAGACTGCAGCTGGCACTTGGGGAAGGGGACAGGGGTAGAATGGACATGTGAAGGAGATGAATGGCTCTAAAAATGAGGGTGAAAGTGCTGAATGTAAGATCCATCCCCTTTATAGTTCTGTCAAGGAACAGGGGCCTGCTCAGGTTTTAATCACTATTTTAGTCTCTGATCATAGCTTGGTTTTTGAACTTACTCTTCCTACAATCTGTATTAATGAAAAATCATTGCCCAGAATATTATTCCTCATGAGGACTTGTGAAGCAAACTCAACATTAAAGATGAGGATTGCTGTTAGAGGGTTGGGAGGTATTAACATGACTACATATCTTAGACACATCAAATACTTCTTGAGATATAAAAACTTTATAGCACCAAATAAGCGATCCTGTAATAATAGTCTTGGAAACAATTCTCAAACATATTAAATATTTAACTATCATTTTTGCCACAGACTACAAATTATGTGCAGAAATTTATGCCAATCAGGATCCTGCCAAGAAGACATTTTACACATCTATTTTATTCATTAAAAAAAAGTAGCTTTCTAGATCCTGATATTACTGTTTCTGATAACTTCACCTACCTGAGTGTGGGTGAAATGTACTGTTTGGAAAAGATATTTATGTAAAGTTTTACCACTGACTCTGAGTCCTCAAGTTAACTTCATTTCTATTTTATAAGCTACCTACATGGAAACAAGTCATTTGATTATCAGTGAGATAAGTCAAAGAAACTCTTTGACAACTTTTATTAGAAATTAACAATGTTCTGAATATCACAGTGAGTTGCTCCATGGGTCTCTATTTGTGCATGTCCCATAAGGTCTAAGATTTAGTCTCAAAGGTGCGAGAAGGGAGGGTAGAGTTTCTGAGATTCAGAGTATATATCTCATTTCTTGACATATCATGCAAATTTATAACATTTAAAGTTAAATTTTCCCTGATGGCTTTATTATAATAATTATTTCTCCCTTGGTAGGCAGGTAGTTCAGGGCTGGTAGGTAAGTAGTCCAGGACTGACACGACTCCATCAACATCAACCTGTAACTTCCACTTATGGAGTCAAGGCAGCTACTCCAGCTCTTGCCTGACCCTAGATATCAAGAGAGGGAGTAGAGTCACCAGGGAAGTCAAATCAATTGGTATTTCTTTGTTTTAATTGTTTTTTAGCTTTTCATTAAATGAAAAAATTTAAATACTCATAAAGTTATAAATGGTAAAAAAGACTTCCTCCATCATATATTCATTACCTAGATTTCATGATTAACATTCTGCCCAATTTGTTTCAACTATTTTTTGTCTGAGGAATTTTAAGTACAGACAACATGGCATTTCTACCTTAAATACCTTTGAATACATCTCTGAAAAAAAAAAAAAAACCAACCAGTTTCCTACCTAATTACCATACCATGATCACATCTGGTAAAATTAACAATTTTTTAATACCATCTAATTCTTAGTCCATATTTAGTTCCTCTCAAAATATCTTATGGAGTTGGTTGGTCTAAAACCAGAATCAATTCAATCTCTAAAGTCTAAGATATCTTTTAATATAGTCTAGTCCTTATTACAACCTCTTTATCTCTTCCCAAGACATTTCCTTGTTAAAGATAACAGGTAAGTGGTCTTGCAGAGTGTTCCACATTCTGCATTGGTCTAATTGCTTCTTCATGTTCTCCTTTGTTAAACAACAGGCCCAAATCGAGTCACTCTTGCTATGTCACCAAATTAAAATTTAATAAGTAATCTAATTGCAGTTTCAGCTTTTCCCAGGAGTGGAGTTTTAAACCAATCAATCTGGAATTTTCTGATTAACACCAGTAAAGCAATATTCCTGATAAAATCTCCTGCCTTCTCTTTAGAGGAGGTGTCCTTGCCTAAAATAATCCACTCTTTTAATTTCATAGTTCCATATTCTTTCAGTTTTTAAAAATCTTCCATTTTGTACAACTTATTTGAACTCTCTTTTAGTTGCTAGCTGGGATGTTATCCAATTCATGAATTGCTTAATAAAGTCAATTAGATCTTCAAATTTACTCAGTTCAATTTTGTTTTTTAAACCTTGAACATATTCGTTTTCCCCCTATATTTCATGTAAACTGGTAATTAGACCTAAAGACTTGATTTACATACTTTGAGCCCTTTAATTTTATTTTATTATCATGTTAAACATGTTTGATAAGAATACTACATAGCTAATGCTATGTACTTTATATTGTATTACATCAAGATAAACATAATATCTGTTTATTGTGTATTAGACAACTAATTTCACTATTGGTCACTAATCATCACTACTGATTATGAAACTTAGCTTGCTATATACACTAATCTGAACATTGCTTTTTTTCAACTAATACATCTTAGTGATCACAATCTACCATTTTGCAGAGATTCTTTTCATTTTCTTTAAGGTTATATATACTTAATTACATGATATCATAACTTAATTCATGTCTACTGATAGGCTTCTTTTCAATCTTTTGCCATTACAAATAGTGTTACAATTAATGAGTTTGTGCACATAGTATACACCTTTGCCAGTGTAACTTTAGGTTAGCTTCCTAGCAATGAGATTGCTGAGTCAAAGAGTAAACATATCTGTGCTTTTTTTTGGATAGTGAGATTTCCCCTCCATATCAGTAGTATCATTGGCATGCCCACCTTCCATGTTCGAGAGTATTTAGAAAGCACAAAAGAAATCTCTAATAAGAGTTCTTTCACTAAATTGGAAGTACCAGGGACTATAAATAATGTTCCCATAAATATACACATGTTAATTTATGTTATATATTGTAAACGTTTTGGTTCTGTGTTCTAACACTATTATTGAAGTGTTTCATTACTACTGAATGTAATTTTTTCTTTTCTTTTATGTATAACCATATAATTCAAAATCCATACCTGCTTTATGATATTTCAATACTAAATTCCAGCCTGTATTATATAGTAGATTAGAAAAACATATTTAAAACAAAAGCTAAATTAAATTAACAGATCTTTTCAGAGATGAGAAATATGGCAGGAACATGACTTCAAAATCCAGACTATACTCTTCAAAGAGATATTATTCTCCAAATTATTATCAGAATGTGTATTCTGATTTGCTATAGGAAGCACATACAAATTTTGTCTCATTTAATTAATGATAAGCATGAACTGCACAATGTAATATCAACTGAAAACCTAAAAGTTAAGGAAAGAAATTTTTGATGCACACTAAAAATAATAACTAGTCAACTCTAAAATTGGCTTTTGAACCCAGAGAAAGATTTCAAAAGGCAAAATATGGACCGTTTTCAAAGAGGAGCTTTCATGACTAGAACAACAAATTTGAAAATACATTCTTTTGCCACTGAAAGACCCCCCAAAACAGATGGAGAAAGCCTGCTACTCTATCACAACTATGGGTTTCCAGAATTAATGCCAGATTCTGTGCCTCTATTCCAACAATCTGAGAACCAGAACAAACACGATCACTCACATCCTTTAAAGATCAGAATACAAGGGACATAACTTCCAGCAATAACATGCTCGAAGGACGTTGGGCTAGAGGACTTACCCAGGGGAGGGTAGAAGCACAGTTAGATCTGGCTGTTGTCATTTGGCCACATAATTGGTCAAAGTTTAGGCACAGGAGTACCTCATGCAACTTAGCACTAGCTTTGACAAGGCTCTGGAAGGAATATTAATTAAGTCATCTCTCATGACAGAAGCTTATGTCCGGCACTGTACCTGTGCCCTGACATAATACTGGTGGACTACAAGCAATATTAAACATATAGAATCTGGGCTTCAGGGTCACCTGGTGATGCCTGCCTGACATAATGATCCACAATGTGCAGAATATATTCGTCTATCAGATGAACTGAAGAAATTTTCTGTATTGCTCTTGATGCCCAAGCACTTTTGGGGTCTGTCTGCAGTGGACTTGCATATTGGTTTTCACACTCATATTAGCCATGGTTTCCTAATTTAACCTCGTGATATGACTCGTCCTCAGATATCCACACTCAGTCTTTATGTCCTGTGGCTTCCAAAATCAAATGATATAAGACTACAGAATTCTAGTGAGAAGTGATGTCAGAAGCATGCAGGAGGGAGAGATGTCCCCAGATCTCTCCCCTTGAAACAACAATAAGCTAAAACCCAACGACTGTCCCCCTTCCCCCCGCCCCTGCCAAAAAAAACACACAACCTACACACAAGTACATCTGAGCAAGGGATATATGCATAAGAGCTACCACAGGTCAGAACCCCGGGTGTTGGGTGGTAGACTGGGAGAAACAAAGAAGCTGCCCCTAGCAGCTGGAGCTCCCTGAAGGAGGAAGGGGAGGGGAGAAGGTGCAGCAGGTTCTCTGAACATCCCTGCCTGAGAGAGCTGCGAGCTCCACACAGCAGCAGTGCCCAGGCATCAGAGCAGAAAGCAGAGACATGAGAATGGTAGAGAAGTGGGGACGGTAGAGAAGCAACAGTTGATTATTACCAACTGCGGTTGTAAAATGCGAGGATGAGCCACAGCCACCATCTGCCAACCCAGAGGGCACCTCCCCCAATATCCTCCAACACCGAGCACTGTGAAGCTCCAGTGGAATCTGAGCAAACACTACTGAAACTGTTGCTAACACTGACAGGGACTGAGACTGAGGGTAGTGAGTGTGATTGAATATTTATAAGAAAAAAAAGGTATTATTAAGACTTTATATAAAGCGGGGATCCAAGAGGCTTAGACACCACTTACTGGAAATCAAAAGAAAAATGCCATCTTAGCAACAGGCTAAAGAGAGATCTTTATATAATAAATCTTCTTTCTGGAAAAAAAGCAGAATACATTTCCATTAATGCCCCGGTGGAGAAATAGTCCATTAAACACCATGAATAACCAAGGTGTCAAGGCAGTTCAGAAAGAAAGAGAAAAATCTCCAGAAAATAAGCTTAAAGACAAAGAAATAAGTGACTTAAATGACAGAGAATTCAGGATGATACTTTTGAAAAAAATCCAGTGAGATCCAAAATAGTTCATATCAACGATTCCAGGAATTGAAAAAATAAACACATCAGGAGAATGAGTTCTTTAGCAAGGAAATTGAAACCCTCAAAAAGAACCAAATAGAACTTCTGGAGA
>NW_011888820.1:11335793-11338886 GCF_000151845.1 Pteropus vampyrus | reverse complement strand
TGGTAGACTGGGAGAAACAAAGAAGCTGCCCCTAGCAGCTGGAGCTCCCTGAAGGAGGAAGGGGAGGGGAGAAGGTGCAGCAGGTTCTCTGAACAGCCCTGCCTGAGAGAGCTGCGAGCTCCACACAGCAGCAGTGCCCAGGCATCAGAGCAGAAAGCAGAGAAGTGAGAATGGTAGAGAAGTGGGGACGGTAGAGAAGCAACAGTTGATTATTACCAACTGCGGTTGTAAAATGCGAGGCTGAGCCACAGCCACCATCTGCCAACCCAGAGGGCACCTCCCCCAATATCCTCCAACACCGAACACTGTGAAGCCCCAGCGGAATCTGAGCAAACACTACTGAAACTGTTGCTAACACTGACAGGGACTGAGACTGAGGGTAGCGAGTGCGATTGAATATTTATAAGAAAAAAAGGGTATTATTAAGACTTTATATAAAGCGGGGATCCAAGAGGCTTAGACATCACTTACTGGAAATCAAAAGAAAAACGCCATCTTAGCAACAGGCTAAAGAGAGACCTTTATAAAATAAATCTTCTTTCTGGAAAAAAAGCAGAATACATTTCCATTAATGCCGCGGTGGAGAAATAGTCCATTAAACACCATGAATAACCAAGGCGTCAAGGCAGTTCAGAAAGAAAGAGAAAAATCTCCAGAAAATAAGCTTAAAGACAAAGAAATAAGCGACTTAAATGACAGAGAATTCAGGATGGTACTTTTGAAAAAAATCCAGTGAGATCCAAAATAGTTCATATCAACAATTCCAGGAATTGAAAAAATAAACACATCAGGAGAATGAGTTCTTTAGCAAGGAAATTGAAACCCTCAAAAAGAACCAAATAGAACTTCTGGAGATGAAGAACACACTGAAGGAGATGAAAAATGAAATAGCAAGCTTGGTAAATAGAGTCGACCAAACGGAGGAAAGGATCAGTGATATCAAAGACAGAAGTCTAGAAATAAATCAGAAGGAAAAAGAGAGAAATGGAAGAGTAAAAAATAATGAAAGAGAAATACAAGAACTAGCTGATACCATCAGGAAAGGAAACATAAGAATAACGGGCATTATCGAAGGCGAGGAAAAGGAGCAGGGACTAGGAAGCATTTTCAGACAAATAGTGGATGACAATTTCCCAAATCTAAGGAATGAGTTGAAGCTTGGAATTCAATAAGTCAACAGAACACCCAATTATCCTAACCCTTCTCCAAGACACATTGCATTAAAATTATCAAAAACCAATGACAAAGAGCTCTTTTCTGGATTTCGCGGCAGGAGGCATCATGAGCCTTAAAATCTCTCGCAACACCCTCCATGAGTCGGTGTGGGAAGTCCTGCATGGGAACCAGTGCAAGTGCCGGAAGTTTTTGGAGATAGTGGAGCTGCAGATCAGTTTGAAGAACTATGACCCTCAGAAGGACAAACGCTTCTTAGGAACTGTCAGGCTTAAATCCACTCCCTGCCCAAAGTTCTCCATATGTGTTCTGGGGTACCAGCAGCACTGTGATGAGGCTAAGGCTATGGATATTCCCCACATGGATATTGAAGCACTGAAAAAATTCAACAGGAATAAGAAACTGGTCAAGAAGCTGGCCAAGCAGTGTGATGACATTTTGGCTTCAGAGTCTCTGATCGAGCATATCCCACAAATCCTGGGCGAAGGCCTAAATAAGGCAGGCAAGTTCCCTTCCTTGCTGACCCACAATGAGAATATGGTGGCCAAAGTCGATGAAGTGAAATCCACAATCAAGTTCCAGATGAAGAAGGTGCTGTGTCTCTCAGTGGCTGTTGGCCATGTGAAGATGACAGATGATGAGCTTGTGTACAACAACCACTTAGCTGTTAATTTCTTGGTGTCATTGCTCAAAAAAACAAAAACAAAAACAAAAACAAAAACTGGCAGAACATCTGGGCTTTATACATCAAGAGCACCATGGACAAGCTCCAGCACCTGTACTAAGGTACAGCTTAATAAACCATACTGCTACCAAAACCAACCAACCAACCAAAAAACAAATAAACAAACAAATGAGAAAGAAAGAATTCTCAGGGCAGCCAGAGAAAAGAAGATGGTAACCTAAAAGGAAAACCCATTGGATTATCCTCAGACTTCTCAGCAAACTTTTAAATGAAAGGAACTACCAGAAAGGATAATGTATTCAGCAAAACTCTCCTTTAGATATGAAGGAGAAATAAAGACATTTACAGACATACAAAAATTGAGAGAATTCTCCACTACAAGACCTGTACTACAGGAAATACTGAAAGGGGTCAGGTTACCTAAAATAAAATGACAAAAAATATATGAGTAAGGCAACTAGCAGGCAGATAGAAGCAGAGGAGTGCAACCCTTAATAAGAACAGGGCATTATAAACTTAAACAATAGGAAGAGATTTGCTATTGCAAGATAGTAATGAACATTCAGCATACATAGGGACAAACTGAGACAACAATAACAGAAAAGGGGAAGATTCAAAGATTCAAATTCACAAAGGGGAATGGAGATAAGTCACATGCAGAAGAAAATGGACTACTATTTATATAAATCCTCTATATACTCATAATGGTAACCATACACCAAAGATTCAGAACTGAAGTATATAACATAAAATAAGAAAGACCAGAGGCAAAACCCACAAAAGCCAACCAAAATAAAGAAAACAGTAACAAAAAGACAAGGAAGCAATGGAAACACTGAGCTACCAGAAAGCAAAAGATAAAATGGCTATAGGAAAACCTCATATTTCAATAATCACTCTAAATGTAAATGGACTAAACTCACCAATAAAAAGGCACAGAATTGCAGAATGGATCAAAAAACAAAACCCAACCATACGCTCCCTCCAGGAGACACATCTCAATTCCAAAGACAAATACAGACTCAAAGTGAAAGGGTGGAAAATGATACTTCAAGTAAATGGCACTCAGAGAAAAGTGGGAGTAGCAGTACTAATATCAGATGAAATAGACTTCGAAAAGATAAAGAAAGATATTGAGGGACACTTCACAATGATAAAGGGAATCATGCACCAAGAAGACATAACTCTTATTAATATATATGCTCCCAATCAGGGAGCCCCAAAATATGAAAAGC
>NW_011888820.1:11334447-11335148 GCF_000151845.1 Pteropus vampyrus | reverse complement strand
GCAGGCAGATAGAAGCAGAGGAGTGCAACCCTTAATAAGAACAGGGCATTATAAACTTAAACAATAGGAAGAGATTTGCTATTGCAAGATAGTAACAAACATTCAGCATACGTAGGGACAAACTGAGACAACAATAACAGAAAAGGGGAAGATTCAAAGATTCAAATTCACAAAGGGGAGTGGAGATAAGTCACATGCAGAAGAAAATGGACTACTATTTATATAAATCCTCTACATACTCATAATGGTAACCACACACCAAAGATTCAGAACTGAAGTATATAACATAAAATAAGAAAGACCAAAGGCAAAACCCACAAAAGCCAATCAAAATAAAGAAAACAGAAACAAAAAGACAAGGAAGCAATGGAAACACTGAGCTACCAGAAAGGAAAAGATAAAATGGCTATAGAAAAATCTCATATTTCAATAATCACTCTAAATGTAAATGGACTAAACTCACCAATAAAAAGGCACAGAATTGCAGAATTACAAAAAACAAAACCCAACCATACGCTCCCTCCAGGAGACACATCTCAATTCCAAAGACAAATATAGACTCAAAGTGAAAGGGTGGAAAATGATACTTCAAGCAAATGGCATTCGGAGAAAAGTGGGAGTAGCAGTACTAATATCAGATGAAATAGACTTCGAAAAGATAAAGAAAGATATTGAGGGACACTTCACAATGATAAAGGGAA
>NW_011888820.1:11330571-11333277 GCF_000151845.1 Pteropus vampyrus | reverse complement strand
ATCTCAATTCCAAAGACAAATATAGACTCAAAGTGAAAGGGTGGAAAATGATACTTCAAGCAAATGGCATTCGGAGAAAAGTGGGAGTAGCAGTACTAATATCAGATGAAATAGACTTCGAAAAGATAAAGAAAGATATTGAGGGACACTTCACAATGATAAAGGGAATCATGCACCAAGAAGACATAACAATTATTAATGTCTATGCTCCCAATCAGGGAGCCCTGAAATATGAAAAGCAATTACTAACAGAACTAAAGGAGAAACAGAACAAAACGCTATCGTAGTAGGGGACCTAAATACTTTACTGTCAAATATGAAGAGATCATCCAAACAGAAAATCAATAAGGAAATAACATCCTTAAATGACACATTAGACCAACTGGACATCATTGACATTTACAGAGCCTTTCATCCCAAAACAACTGCTTATACATTCTTCACTAGTGAGAAGAATGGAACATTCTCATTTTCAAAGATTGACCACATACTGGGACACAGAGATAGCCTCAACAAATATAAGAGGATTGAAATCATACCAATTATATTCTCTGATCATAATGCTTTGAAACTAGAGATCAATTGCAGAAAGAAAGCAGGAAGAACCACAAATATGTGTAGAGTAAACAACATGCTACTGAAGAATAACTGGGTCAGAGAAGAAATAAAAACAGAGATCAAGAGATACGTAGAAACAAATGATAATGATAGTACAACGTATCAAAACTTTTTGGAAATGTCAAAAGCAGTCATAAGAGAAAAGTTCATATCATTACAGGCCTAACTCCAAAAATAAGAACAAGTCCAAATAAATAACCTAATACTTCATCTTAAAAAACTAGAAAAGGAAGGACAAATGAAGCCTAAAGTCAGAAGAAGGAAAAAAATAATCAAAATTAGAGCAGAAATAAATGAAATTGAAAACAAAAAAGAAGAAAAAAAGAAAAAAACAAGTAAATGCAACAAAGAGCTGGTTCTTTGAGGTTAATAAAATTGATAAAGCCCTGGCTAGACTCACTAAAGAAAAATGAGAAAGGACACAAATAAACAAAATCAGGGATGAAAGAGGGGAAATTATGACTGACATTGCAGAAATACAAAGGATTATACAAGAATACTATGAAAAAGTATATAACACCAAATTTAATAACCTTGAAGAAATGGACAAGTACTTAGAAAAATACAACCTTCCTAGACTGAATCAAGAAGAAATGGAAAATCTAAATAGACCGACCAGCAGTACGGAAATTGAAACAATCATCAAAAACCTACCAAAAAGTAAAAGTCCACGACCAGATGGCTTCACCAGTAAATTCTACCAAACACTCAAAGAAGATTTAATACCTATTCTCTTCAAACTCTTCCAAAAAATTGAAGAGGAGGCAATACTTCCCAACTCATTTTATGAGGCCAATGTTACTCTGATACCAAAACCTGGTAAAGATAATACAAAAAAAGAAAACTACAGACCAATATCTCTCATGAACACAGATGCAAAAATCCTAAATATGATACTAGAGAACTGAATACGGCAACATATTAAAAAGATTATACACCACGGTCAAGTGGGCTTCATCCCAGGGGCACAGGGATGGTTCAACATACTCAAATCGATTAATGTGATACACCACATAAACAAATTAAAAAATAAGAATCCTATGATCATATCAATAGATGCAGAAAAAGCCTTCGACAAGATAACAGCATCCATTTACGATCAAAACACTTAACAAAGTTGGTATAGAAGGAAAGCACCTTAACATAATAAAGGCCATATATGACAAAACCTCAGCCAACATTATACTTAATGGTGAAAAACTAAAAGCCTTCCCTCTGATTTCAGGAAGAAGGCAAGGCTGTCCACTATTGCCACTGTTATTTGATATAACATTGGAGGTCCTAGCTAGTGCAATCAGACAAGAGAAAGATATAAAAGGAAATGAAGAAGTCAAACTGTCACTATTTGTAGATGACATGATTCTCTATATAGAAAACCCTAAAGATTCTACAAGAACACCACTAGAAACAATAAGCAAATACAGTAAAGTTTCTGGATACAAAATCAATGTTCAAAAATCCATAGTGTTCCTATACTCTAATAATGAAGTGTTAGAAAAAGAAGTGGAAAAATTAATTCCTTTTGCAATTGCAATAAAAAGAATAAAATACCTAGGAATAAATTTAATGAAGCAAGTGAAGGACCTACATAATGAAAACTATAAGACCCTATTAAAAGAAATTGAAGAAGATACAAAGAAATGGAAAGATATTCTGTGTTCTTGGATTGGAAGAATCAACATAGTTAAAATGACCATATAACCTAAAGCGTTATACCAATTTAATGCAATCCCCACCAAAATTCCATTTTTTTTTTTAAAGAAATAGAACAAAAAATCATCAGATTTGTATGGAAGCACAAAAGACCCCGAATTGCCAAAGCCATCCTGAGGAAAATGAACAAGGCTGATCACTCTGCCCGACTTCAAATTATACTACAAAGTGACAGTAATCAAAACAGCATGGTAATGGCAGAAAAATAGACACACGGACCAGTGGAACAGAATCAAGAGTCCGGAAGTAAACCCATATTTATATGGGCAAATACTTTTCAACAAAAAAGCCAAAAACATACAGTGGAGAAAGGAAAGCCTCTTCAATAAATGGTTCCAGGAAAACTGGAAAGTCACCTGCAAAAGAATGAAGCTA
>NW_011888820.1:11329984-11330521 GCF_000151845.1 Pteropus vampyrus | reverse complement strand
GAGCCTAGAGAAACTACAGAAGCAAGAGTCTACCTGGGGAGACTGAAGACTGTCATGAGCTGGTGTGAGGAATGAGTGAGGTGGTAGTGTTATGGGGGCAGGAATGGCTGGAGGCTAAAGTGAAAGGATGGTCTGGAGGAAAGCTATACATTTTGTTCTTACTTTTTACCACATTGCCTGCCTTATGACTAAAGATATTCACAGCAACTGCCAGATGTTGGGGATTATGGGATATACAAGGACTGTAGACCCCTCCCCTCAATTCTCTCAGAGTTATGAAGAGACACATACAAGATGTTCACTGCAGCCTCATGCAAGCATAGGAAACTGATTGTCATTGGGAGTGTAGTAGCACCCTGTGGGGGAATTAGGCAGCAGTTAGTGTTTGCTTTTTATCAAAACATAAAGCCTCATGTTAAAAAAAAAAGAACAGAAAGTGGTTGGAAAAAAAAACTGTAGACATATCCATAAACCCTGAAGTCGCAGAATATAAAAAGTGGTATAGTTCAACTGTCATGTTAAGTCTGACCATGGGAA
>NW_011888820.1:11326109-11329934 GCF_000151845.1 Pteropus vampyrus | reverse complement strand
AACTAAACTCAAGGACATTGGCCTTAAAGAGGATTTTATGAATTTGACCTCAAAAGCAAGGGAAGTAAAAGCAAAAATAAATGAATGGGACTCCGTCAAACTAAAAGCTTCTGCTCAGCAAAAGAAATCTTCAACAAAGTAAAGAAAGAACCATTTGAATGGGAAATATATTTACAAGCAACACCTCTGATAAGGGCTTAATATCCAAAATATACAAAGAACTCATACAACTCAATAACTACAAAAAAACAAATGATCCAATCAAAAAATGGGCAGAGGGTTTGAACAGACACTTCTCCCTAAGACATACAAATGGCCAACAAATATATGAAAAGATGCTCAACATTGCTAGCTATTAGAGAAATGCAAATCAAAACAACAACGAGATACCATCTCACACCTGTTAGAATAGCGATAATCAACAGGACAAATAACAAATGTTGGAGAGAATGTGGAGAAAAAGGAACCCTCATACATTGCTGGTGGGACTGCAAATTGGTTCAGCCACTTTAGAAAACAGTATGGAGGTTTCTCAAAAAACTAAGAATTGAGCTACCATAGGATCCAGCAATCCCTATATTGGGTGTAATATTCCATTGAATGGCTATACCCACTTTTATTTATCCAATTTGTCTATTGATGGACATTTGAGTTGTTCATAGTTTTTGACCATTATGAATTAAACTGCTTTGAACATTCTTATATAAATCCTTTTGTGGATATATACATTCATTTCTCTTGGTTTTATATCTAGAATGAAATTACTGGGTCATAGGATAAGTATGGGTCTAACTTCAATAGAATTGGTCTGTTTTCCCAAGTAGTTATGATATTTTGCATTCCTGCCAAGTATATGCTCAAGTATTTTGTCCATTTTAAATTATCTGTTTATTGTGATTTATAGAGGTTTTTAAAAATATATTCTCGATATAAGTCCTTTGTCAGATATGGTCAATTTGCCTTTTGCTATAGTGAAGTTTTAATTTTGATGATGTAAAATTTATTGTTTTGTTGTCGTTGTTGTTGTTGAAGTCAATCGTCTGTGTTAAGAAACTGATGCCAACAATAAAGAAACTGCTCTATACAAATGTTCTGCTTGTGCTTCTAACTAGTAAAAGTCATTATCTCTTGAATTCCTGCAGCATGCTAGGGCTTTGACACTGAATCACTTTCTCTTTAACTATATTGCAAACAAGAGAAAGGAATTTACACTATGCAGATTTAAACAAAAAGAGAACAGCCAGAAAGACTGGTGAATCGGTCCCTGACAAATCAAGCATCTAAGGAAGCTGGATGCAATGACTGCAGCTAATATATATATTACCTCAGCTCACTCTTACATTATCTATGTAAGATAGGTATTTTTCAAAGTAATTAAATAATTTTCCCAAGTTTATAGAACTAGAAAGCGACCAGGCCTGGATATGGACTCAAATCCAGACTGACTCCCAAAGTCCCTAGTTTTATTACAGTCCACTGCTTCTCTGCTGGCCTATGGCCACATTGTACAACTAATTAACTTACATGTTTCTGGACAGCACTATTTAGAAAACTGGAAATAAACACTGTAATCTAAATTGGACATGGAAAATGGTCCTTACCCCCCAAACCACTGCCATTGTAAGTTTCCCATTTTAAGTTAGAAATCTAAGATGTGAAAGACTAATACTCTTCTCCAATTTTCTCTGCTAAATGGATTTGAATTATTCATGAATTTCTCTGTTGTCAGAGTCATAAAACTGTGTCCAATGTGACATATGCTTTTAGAATTTTCATTTTGTTAAATGAAATTATTTGTAGTATAAGATGATCTAACACCGAGGACAGATTTTCATTTTATTTCTAACTATCAAGTTATAGATTCAGATGTGATAATACTCTACACAGCATGGGTCACACAGAATTTTCCATCATGAATATGAGGTTGTATATGGCTTTACCATATTTTAGATGTCCATGAAAATGGAAATACATCTGCTCTATGGATCTTCAGTAAAAATTGCTAGTGAGTGTTTGTTGATGTGAGTAATGAGAGTGACATATTCATTTGCATTTAAGCATGATTTAGGTTACCCCAGAAGTGATTTTCTTTTACTTTTCTTAAAAGTTGGTAGAGATAGGGAATAAGATTTTAAAATTCTGCCTCATGAAGTAAGTTCATAATAGGGGAGATCTGGAGCTGAGACAAATTATAAGCAAGTTAATTTTTGGTTGTAGTTTGGTATAAAAATAGGGTATTAGTAAGTATGAAGATTGTATGATGGCCAGAATGCACTGCTAACATGTAATTCAAAATCATTAAGAATAGAAATATGCATGATGTTTGAAACATTGTTCAAATAAAATCAAGCAGTCCTGGTTCCTGTTTTTATGACATCACCTAAATATTAATGGGACTCATCTAAATATTAACATTGCTGTATGTCGAGAACACCTTTCAATTTACTCCATCAAATAACCTTGTGTTATGAAGCAAATAAAAATTTAGCCACAAGCTTTATGAGAACCATTCTATTCATATTTTGTAACTGGCTAGGCTTTTATAGATTTTAAATAAAACATATGAAGATTTTTTCTGTCAGTGAAAATATTTCGAATTCATCTTATGAATGACACAGTGCTTTTTGATTTAGGTTGGACATGGATCATCTTCTAGTTTCCTAATTTCTCTTCTTTCTGACTAGTGACTATTTCTACATACCGTAAATAATTTCTAATTATATGTAATAGTAAATATAAAAATCATTTATTTTGTGCCATTCATTCAATGCCATTTCCAACAATAATTTTTTTGTATGTGAAAATTTAAAAATTGACATTTTTGTTTAAAAAAACTCATAAATTTTTCATTTATACTATGAACCAAAATCTAAGTATGAGAAAATAAATAACTATCACAAGCCGGGGAAAAGGTAAAAGCAGAAGGACAAGCAAAATATGAGAACACTTCTAGAGGTTTGTTAAAAGGAAAACTCAAGTTAGAAAACCAACCTAGAGAAAGAAATACAATTTTCTGAGGCACTGATAATGATGGGCTTCTTCTAGCTAAACAACTGGCATTTTGTTAAAATGGGAGGACATAAAATTAGAACTGTGCTA
This sequence comes from Pteropus vampyrus, assembly GCF_000151845.1. Classification (NCBI taxonomy): domain Eukaryota; kingdom Metazoa; phylum Chordata; class Mammalia; order Chiroptera; family Pteropodidae; genus Pteropus; species Pteropus vampyrus. Next base: position 11,326,835 of record NW_011888820.1, on the reverse strand, counting down.
TATTTCCTCATTTTTGCCAGTCAACTAGATGTTTATATAGCAGTTCTAAATAAAAACTTTTACAAAATGGATGCATTGAATATATGTCAGTATTATCATGCATCCAGCTTCATACATGATGCCTTACTGATTGTGAAGGAGTAAATTTGGCCAATTATCAACCAGGGGCCAATAAGTATTAAAGAATGGCACATTCTATCTTGAAGCCTTTTGACCTCATCTCTACAATCCTCGTTTCAAAATCTGAGGGTCACTCTGAGACATACAAAGTCACAGTATTCTGAGAGAATCCTCAAATTCTCCTCCATTATCAGGGACAGAGTTCTCCACAGGAAAGTAATGAATAAGAAACTAAGTAGTCTGTTTATCACAGCCACACACAGGCTAAGTAAAAATTCATCCTGAGAAAGAAAGACTCACATTTTCTGCAACAGAATCATGGTACCTCTAATTTTAAGACCCTGGAAGCCAGTAAAGAAAGTCAGCATGATACTGTGAGCTTTGTCTAAAATCTAATGATTGAAATGAAAACATATTTTACAGTTTTTATGAAGTCCTCAAAACAAACTGTGCATCTAGTATTAGGCCTCATACTTTATTTCCTTTCCATTGTTTATTTTTTAAAAACATCGTTTGATTATATCCCATGTAAGAATGTTATATATAACATTTTCAGGAGGAAAGAGAGCTCACCAAGTAGGCCTGACATTGGGAACTGGAATAAGG
>NW_011888820.1:11322112-11324754 GCF_000151845.1 Pteropus vampyrus | reverse complement strand
GAGCCTAGAGAAACTACAGAAGCAAGAGTCTACCTGGGGAGACTGAAGACTGTCATGAGCTGGTGTGAGGAATGAGTGAGGTGGTAGTGTTATGGAGGCAGGAATGGCTGGAGGCTAAAGTGAAAGGATAGTCTGGAGGAAAGCTATACATTTTGTTCTTACTTTTTACCACATTGCCTGCCTCGTGACTAAAGATATTCACAGCAACTGCCAGATGTTGGGGATTATGGGGTATACAAGGACTATAGACCCCTCCCCTCAATTCTCTCAGAGTTATGAAGAGACACATACAGGATGTTCACTGCAGCCTCACGCAAGCATAGGAAACTGATTGTCATTGGGAGTGTAGTAGCACCCTGTGGGGGAATTAGGCAGCAGTTAGTGTTTGCTTTTTACCAAAACATAAAGCCTCATGTTAAAAAAAAAAGAACAGAAAGTGGTTGGAAAAAAAAACTGTAGACATATCCATAAACCCTGAAGTCGCAGAATATAAAAAGTGGTATAGTTCAACTGTCATGTTAAGTCTGACCATGGGAAACATTTCTTTTAGAAAAAAAGCTTTACCGAACAGGTTAAATTATCCAAAGAAATGAGTTAAATCAGAGTTGTTAGTATAAATTATTAATACCAACAATTTTGGTGCTTTTCCTGTTCCCCATTTTCTCATATCCATCAATCCACCTTTGAAATCATGGCCTATGGTTGTCAATCTTTCTTCATGTACAATAATGTGTTTATAAGGTTATCTTACTTGTGCGACTCGATAGAGTTGTCTTGAATCTGCTTGAGACTGTAACTGAACTTCGCAAGTCAAGAGTTTTAAAAGACAGACATGGAACTCAGGATCTTTTTTTTTTTTAATTTTTTAAAAATTAAGTTTATTGGGGTAACATTGGATAATACAATTATATAATTTTCAGGTGTACATTATAATTTGACATCTATATATTCTATTGTGTGTTTACCACCCAAAGTCCAGTTTCCTTCAGCTACCATATATTTGATTCCCTTTACCCACTTCACCCTCCCCTACTCCCCTACATTTGACCCCCTTTACTGTGTCTTCCTCCCACTTCCTCCCTGACTCCCTACCCTCTGGTAACGACTAGTCTATAGTTTATATCCATGAGTCTCTGTTAGTTTGTCCTGTTCATTTGGTGCTTTTAGGTTTATATTCCACATGTAAGAAATATCATGTGATTTTCAACTTTTTATGTCTGGCTTATTTCGCTTAGCATGATTATCTCAAGGTCCATCCATGTTGTCGCAAATGGCAGTATTTCATCTCTTCTTATGGATGAGTAATATTCCATTGTATATATGCACTACAGCTTCTTTAGTCAATCATCTATCGTAGGACACTTCAGTTACTTCTGTGTCCTGGCCACTGTGAATAATGCTGCTATGAACATCGGTGTGCAAAATCTTTTTGGATATGGGTTTTCAAGTCTTTGGGGTAAATACCCAGCAGAGGGATTGCTGGATTATATGATAGATCAATTCTTAGTTTTTTGAGAAACCTCCATACTGTTTTCTATAGTGGCTGAACCAATTTGCAGTCCCACCAGCAGTATATGAGGGTTCCTTTGTCTCTGCAACCTCTCCAACATTTGTTATTATTTGTCCTGTTGATTATAGCCATTCTAATAAGTGTGAGATGGTATCTCATTGTGGTTTTGATTTACATTTCCCTAATAGCTAGTGATGTTGAGCATCTTTTCAAATATTTGTTGGCCATCTGTATGTCTTCTAGGGAAAACTGTCTGTTCAGGTCCTCTGCTCATTTTTTGATTGGATTATTATTTTGTTGTTGTTGTTATTGAGTTGTATGAGTTCTTTGTATATTTTGGATATTAAGCCCTTTCAGAGGTGTTGCTTGCAAATATATTTTCCCATTTGGATGGAACCCGGGATCTTTAACACCATAATTAATGTTTTGTTTTCTAAAGAATGTCTAATAATTAAGTCTATTGGTCTTCTGAGAGATTCTCCATTATTCTTACACCTCATATTGGCAGGCTCCAGACCTGAAGTACGTTAGATAAAACGTACTTTAGTTTTTGGTTTGGGAGAGTATAAAAGAAACACATAAAACAAATCTTTGCTAGGTGAGAAAAGCAATATTGAAAGAGATACTGCATAATTTAAAAACTTTATTAACTGGAATTTTTAGGAAATTGTGAAGACAACACCAACTTTCAAGTGTTTGAAAGAAGCTCTAGGGACACAAGGATTTAATCCAGATATCATCTCTATTATTTGGAAATTCATTTTTCCTTTATTTAGAAATCCATCTTTCCCTTAACAAAGGAAACCTATGAGAAGACAATTTCTGATCAGGTCCCGTTGTAATTGTTATAATGATGTTTTTTTCAAAGCACATGGGAATAATTCTGAGAATGTGAAGAATCACTATGATTATAATAGCTATCTGGCAGTTTTATAATCAGCATCCCAGTACCTCACATCCTTTTCTTTTTTATTTCTTACCAAGAAGTACCATTTTTAATTGAATAATGAGTCTCAAATTATGCAAATAATCAGGTTTAATGAATATATTTTATACCAAGAAGGCAATGGTAAGTCTAAGGATTGTAGAAAATATTCTTATTAAAAATGAGTATATTAATTTCATTGGAAAT
>NW_011888820.1:11318408-11322062 GCF_000151845.1 Pteropus vampyrus | reverse complement strand
TAATGAATATATTTTATACCAAGAAGGCAATGGTAAGTCTAAGGATTGTAGAAAATATTCTTATTAAAAATGAGTATATTAATTTCATTGGAAATGTATCATTATGAGCTCCTTTAATAAATGAACAGATATGTCCTTTTAAAAAATTTTCCTTTTTAATAGTCAAGGTAAATAGTAGACAGAACCGGTTATTGTATACACCCAAGAGTCAAAGGATGGTCAGAATCTACACTTAAAAAAAGTGCCTGTGCTAGAGACATCTCATGTAGGTCTAGGAAACACCTGTGTATGCCTTGACTAACATTAAGACAAAGCCTAAATATGCACTGTCCTAGTTGTAGAGGTTTGATTGGTTGAGTCATGCAGGACATGATTTTAGCAATGTGTGTATATATATATATATATATATAAAATAACTTCTCTCCGCTCCAATCTAATTCTCATTCTGCAGCCATATTAATGATTTGAAAACATCAATTCTAGGTCATTCTTTTCCTCAAAAATGCTCAGCCATCCTCCATATCTTGTAAAATAGCTCTTAAATTTCCCTTCCTGACTACCATGCTCTCTAATATATGCCTCTCTCCACAACTATTCAACCATATCTCCCATGACTTTTTAATACCACTCTTTGCCCCAAATTGCCCATTTCTAACTTCAAGCCTTACCTTGGGTTTTTCATGCCATTTGTCCTTTTCAAATTGTCAACTGTGTAGTTTGAGCCCAATTTCTCTTTAAAATCTCTCAATATCTTTAGTACTTTTATATTTAAATTCTTGTATCACTTATTTTCTCATCTGCTTATTTTAGCATCTAATTATGTACTTCTGTATCTTGTTAATTATTATTTCAAAGTTTAATCATGTTTCTATAATTTGATATTTAAATAATAATTACTGTTTTTCAGCTATCAAAGTGTTTTGCTCATATCAGATCCTTTTTGTCTACTGAATGAATGAGTGTTGAGAGAGAAAGTTCAAGTACAATGATCTAGCAAAATCAAAAGTGACATTACATTAGGTCTCTTAGTTACATAAGTCCAATAAATATACAAAATATAATAGCAATATAATGATTTCTCATCTGTGACAATGTCAGGCAATGTATGCCAGCAGGAAAAGACTTGGATATGTGGTCAAGACACATCTTCAGTACCTTAATCAAGATTTTGACAGCATTCTAGGAATGAGAGCATCTTGGATCCGGCTGATAGTAGTGAAGATGGAGAAAAGCAGTCAGAGTTTAGATACATTAAGACAGCAGAGCTGACAGTGTATTCTGTTGAATCAAAGATTAGGATGTGAGAGAAAGAAGGAGGCAAGGACAAACCCAAGGTTTTAGACCTGAACCATAAAAAAGACAGAATTGCCAGGAGTTCAGTTTCAGGCATGTTAGGTTTGAGAAGCCTGTGAGACCTTCAAATAGAGATACTGAGTGGGCACTGAAGTCTGGCGTGGAGGGAGGAAGTCCTGGCTGGAGATATAAATTTGTAGTCATCGACGTGGTTTGACTTTTCATATCTATGTTGGAATATGAGTAAAAATGATTTCATTTTTACTTCATATTGACTAAATAGAAACCTCAGACCCACAAAGTTTGAATAACAGCACAAGGCCCCTCACCTGTCGGGCAGAACAAGAATGAGAACTTCTATCTCTCTAGTATTAGATTAGAACTCTTTCATTTGCAACACTTATCTTGTTTAAATACAGCCACCGTTCTGCTAAAATTATTTGTTCCAGCCTCCATGACAGTATGTTCAGCACATGTTTATTGAATACCCACAGTATGTTCTAGGGGCTGGGGATATAACAATAAACAAAATTGACAAGATCCTGTTTGTTGTGGTTTACATGTAATTAGGGGAGAACACAAATGAATGAACAAGTAGATGTATGGTAGAATGGTTGACGATAAATGTAGATTTTAATGATAAATCAGGATAAAAGGTGAAAGGAATAGCAAGGGATAGCAGGGGTATTATTATGTCATTATTTTTACAGGATAATTACAAAAAGTGTCATTGAACTGAACTGAGCAAAGACCAATGGAATGAGAGGGAGCCATATAGAATCTGGGGAACAAGTTTTCAGAGGGAACAGCGATCTGAGATGCTTTCCTCCCTAATATAAATCAGAAGAAAGGCCAAATAAGAATTTTGAGTAAGGATATATTTCCTCCCACTGGCCTAAATGTAAATAAATTTTTCACCAGGTAGCTTAATTTATAAAAGGACAAATTTAGATCTGATATCATGGGGTGAAAAATATATGTTATTCTTGAACTTAAGAACATGATCAATAAAATAAATAATGGTGTAAACTGTTTACATTCTAGAAAGTGGAAGTTAGTCTTTGAATCATCCTTTACATGTCCAAAAACCAAAGGATACATTAACTATACACTAATACGAATATTACTGTAAATATGCACACTTGCATGCGCTGCCATCTTGTGGCACAACAGAAAAATGTTATGAAATTACTATATTAATGACTACATTTATGCTACTATTGGTTCTCTTAGTTGACCAAATGTGACTCATGGGAGATAAGAGAATGCTTTAAAACTGATCTTTGAGGTGAAATACCTTAAAATTAAATTAACATCGAATAAAAAAACTAAAAAAGTGAAATTTATAAAAAAACTGAGATTTTATTAGTTTGCTTAAAAAATATTTAACTGCGAGACTTCTGGTAAAGGTGGTGTAGTAGGTAGACACTGTGCTCACCTCCTCTTATGACCACATCAAAATTATAACTACAGAATAATCATTATTGGGGATCACCTAAAGTCTAGCTAAACAGAAATCTTAAAACTGGGGACATACATAAGAGGCTATCTTGAGACTGGTAGGAGGGGCATAGATGCAAACAGGCTAGTCCCTTACTAAGTGTGGTGGTTGAGAATCAGGAGGGATCTACCCAGAGAAGCGACGGGTCCCAGCCCCACACCAGGCTTCCCAACCTAGGGCTCCAGTACTGAGAAGAGAAGTCCTCACAACTTCTGGCTGTGAAAACCAGCAGAGATTGTGGCTAAATGAGATGAAGGGCTCTGGGAGTCACGATGTTCCTCTTAAAGGGCCCGGGTAGGAACTTACTCAGTGACGGACTCACTCACTCTCATCTTGGGCAGCTGCTTGAAAATCTCCAGGAATATATGGGGAGGAATTAAACTGTTTGGCTTCAGTGAGGGCTGGAGTGGCAGCTTTCTCCTAGACAGAAGTGCTGACAGAATTCATTGTTCCTTTGTTGAGCCCTTCCCACTCCAGGCATGCAGACCCAGGCAACTGCCTTATCTGAATCTCCATTATCCTGGCTAACACAGGTCACCGTGCCCTGGTGATTCCCTGAGACTCCACCCCTCCCAATTCGTGGGCCACCCAAGTCCCCTCTAGTGGCTTTTCCATACAAATGGCCTATCTTGGCTCATGCTACAGATTTCCTAAAATCTCTCAAAGATTCACAAAACCCAAATAAGCATCAGCTGGCCTTAGCATGCCCTGTACTTCTTGCTGGGCAGCCCAAGCCCGGTGCTAGCAGGAGCTGGCTTCGGTTTTCAGCTTGGCCTCTTGAGGCACCATCAAGCCCAGCGTGGGTGCTGCCTATGTGCAGATTGCTTGGTGACTCTTGCTAGGTGTTCCCAGATAGGTTA
>NW_011888820.1:11316437-11318358 GCF_000151845.1 Pteropus vampyrus | reverse complement strand
CAGCTTGGCCTCTTGAGGCACCATCAAGCCCAGCGTGGGTGCTGCCTATGTGCAGATTGCTTGGTGACTCTTGCTAGGTGTTCCCAGATAGGTTACAAGATGCAGCTGAATTTGGCCTGTGGCAGGGCCCCTCCCAGGAGGCCCTGGGGCTGGCACACCTGATGGCCAAATTCGAATCGAGCTGGAGCACCACCTGGGGGGCTACATCTGAGGACAACACACCCAAAAGGTGAACTAAGCAGGCACCAGAGTCCAGCTAAAGTGAATCCTGCCCTGTAGTGTCAGCCTCTGCACAACAGCTCCTTCACTATAGTTACAGGTCAGTCCTCACAACCAATTAGCCTGAGGGTCAATTTCTCCCACTGACATGCAAACGGCAACCAAGGCTCAACTACAAGAGAGCACAGACAACCCACACAAGGGACACACCTGGAGCACCCAGCTCAGGTGACTAGGGAAAATTTTGCCACTGGGCCCCAAAGGACATCTACTACATAAGGCCACTCTGAGACTGGGAGACTTAGGAGCCCTACTGAATGGTAGTAAATACAAAGAGGCAGCCAAAATGGGGAGACAAAGAAATATTTCCCAAATTAAAGAACAGAACAAAGCCTTAGAAAAAGAACTAAACAAAATTGAGACAAGCAATCTATTGATGAAGAGTTCAAAACACTGGTTATAAGGATGCTCAATGAATTTAGAGGAAGAATAAATGAACTCAGTGAGAACTTTAACAAAGAGATAGAAAACATAAAAATAGAGATAGAAAACAAAAAAGAACCAGTCAGAATGAAGAAACAATAACTGAGATGAGGAATAGATTAGAGGGAATCAACAGATTAGATGAAGCAGAGGATCAAAATAGCAATTTAGAAGATAATGTAGCAGAAAACACACAGTTAGAACAGCAACAAGAAAAAAGAATTCAAAAAAACAAAGCTACTTTAAGGGGCCTCTGGGACAACATCAACGATACCAACAATGGCATCATAGGGGCACCAGAAGGAGAACAGAGTGAGCAAGGAATTAAAAACCTATTTGAAGAAATAATGATAAAAAATTCCCTAACATGGTAAAAGAAATAGACGCACAAGCCCAAGAAGCCCAGAGTCCCAAACAACATGAACCAAGAAGGCTCACACCCAAAACACATCAGAATTAAAATGCCAAAGGTTAAAGACAAAGAGAATCTTAAAAGAAGCAAAAGAAAAGCTGTTAGTTACCTATAAGGGAGCTCCCATAAGTATGTCAACTAACTTCTCAAAAGAAACTTTCCCGGCCAAAACGGATTGGCATGAAATATTCAGAGTGATGAAAAGCAAGAACCTATAACCAAGATTACTCAGCAAAACTATCATTTAGAATTGAAGGACAAAGAGCTTCCCAGACAAGAAAAAGCTAAAGGTATTCATCAACACCAGTATCACAAGAAATGTGAGAGGGACTTCTAGAAGGAGAATGAAAAGGAGGAGGAAAAAAACAATATAAAAAATATGAATAATAAAGTGGCAATAACTATGTATCTATCAATAATTGCTTCACATATAAAAGGATTAAATGCTCCAACCAAAAGATAGATGTTGTGGTGCCATCAATTCTAAGACCCACGGAGCCAGTTGAGATGAATTATGAGCCTTTATTAGCCGGCTGGGGACTGACTCTCTACCACGCAGGGTTCGAGGAGATCAGCCCTGAGCTCCCAAAAGAGGCAGTTTATAAAGCCTAGAACCAGGCCCTGGTTTAACATCAAACAAGCAAACAGATTAACCACATCCTAGTTAGCATCAAACAAGCAAGCAGATTACAAAAGCAGAAGTTGGCCGTTAGCATATCTTTGTCCGGAACCACATCCTTAACATTCCCCATTGTTTTTTTTAGGAGAATTCAAATCATTGATTCATCAACCTGAAGCGGTGGGTAG
>NW_011888820.1:11311313-11312667 GCF_000151845.1 Pteropus vampyrus | reverse complement strand
CCAGGCTAGGTCCTCTCCTTTCCCTCCAGTACTGGTGTACAGGGGCTTAGTTATTTCTGCGAACCCCGGAATCCAAAGCCTGCAGTAACCTACTGCTCCCAGGAACTCTCGAACCTGTCACTTGGTGCACGGCTGAAGTAGCCTCAGAATAGCCTCGATCTGACTAGAGAGCAGGGTCCTTTTTCCTTTCTGTAGATTGTACACGAGGAACATGGCTTGGGGAGTGCAAAGTTGAGCCTTCTTAGCAGATACCCGATACCCATTCTTGTCTAACTCCTGGAATAGGTCCTCAGTAGCCTGTTTACACTCTAATTCTGTTTCAGTCACTACCAAAAGATCATCAACATATTGTAGAAGCACTACCTCAGGGTGCCTCTGGCAGAATTCGACTAAGTCGTGACTTCGAACAGGGTTGGGGAGTTCTTGAAGCCCTGAGACAGTCAAGTCCAAGTCAACTATCCTGAGTAAAGTCTGTCTGGGTCTTCCCATTCAAAAGCAAAGACAGGCTGGCTAGCCTTGGCCGGTGGCAGAGTAAAGAAGGCATCCTTCAGATCTAGGACAGTATATACTTGATGACTTGGGGGTAGTTGGCTGAGAAGAGTGTAAGGGTTGGGGACCATTGGGTGGATGGTCTCGACTCGTTTATTAACCTCCCTGAGATCCTGGACAGGTCGGTAGTCATTGGTGCTGGGCTTCTGTACTGGGAGCAAGGGTGTGTTCCAGGGGGAGTGGCAGGGAACTAAGATTCCTGCCTTTCTCAACCTTCGAATATGAACAGCAACACTCGTTTGGGCCTTCTGACTGATAGGGTATTGACGTACCCAGGCTGGAGTAGCTGAGCTGGACAGAGTCACTATAATAGGAGGATGATGTGCTGCCAGACCGGGGGATTTGCCTCTGCCCAGACACCAGGAATCCTTTGTTGGAATTCAGTTAACAAGGGATTTTTAGGCAAGACCCCCAGCAAGTTTGCTAGGGGCTCCTCTAGCAAAAGGTATTCCTCAGACAATGAGCAGGTGAGTAAAATGGCCGGCGGGCCTGACCCAACAGTCAGTTAAGTATGCCCTTCCTTGAAGGAGATTATGGCTTCTAACTTCTGTAGCAAGTCTCTACCCAGCAGCGGGTACGGGCATTCTGGCATAACTAGAAATTAATGGGTAATTGTTCCTTTTCCCAGATCTGTTATCCTGGCTTGGGTCCAAGGATAAGATTTCCCTTGTCCAGTGGCCCCTTGTATAAGTGTCTTTTCCTTTGAGAGTGGGCCCTGAGTGCTCTGTAGGACAGAGTAGGTAGCTCCTGTGTCCACCAAGAAGTTCACAGGCTTGTCCCCGACTTGTAAAGTTACCCTGGGCTC
>NW_011888820.1:11309201-11310033 GCF_000151845.1 Pteropus vampyrus | reverse complement strand
AGAGTAGGTAGCTCCTGTGTCCACCAAGAAGTTCACAGGCTTGCCCCCGACTTGTAAAGTTACCCTGGGCTCCCGGGGGCTCATAATGTAAGAGACCCGACCTCCTCATTCTGTGTCCTCAAAGAGGACGAGGGGGGCCTTCTTTTTGGCGGCTTGTCCTTTTTCAGGGCACTCATTCTTCCAATGTCCCTTTTTCTTGCAATATGCACATTGGCCCTTCTCTAACCCGACTCTCCTGGGTCCATTGTTCACTCTGGGTGCCTGTTCTCGGCCTCGGCCTCTGCCTTTTCCTAGCAGTCCCTTTGCAAGTAGGACCTTGGTCATCTTCTGTGCTCTATCTACCTCATCTCTATTGTTGAATACTCATTGAATATTTTTACCAGCTCAGATAGGTTCTTTCCTTCAAACCCTTCCATCCTCTGTAGTTTCTTTCTAATATCTGGGGCCGACTGACTGACAAAGGCTAAATTCACAGCCCGCCTACTATTAGGGTCCTCCGGGTCAATAGGGGTATACAACTGGTACGACTCTAAGAGTCATTCCAGGAACGCCGCCGGTGATTCATTCTTAGCTTGGATGACCTCGCTTACCTTAGATAAGTTAATGGGTCGTCAGGCGGCAGACCAGAGGCCCTGGAGCAGAAGCTGGCGATACTATTACAGAGCCTCCTTACCTTGGTCAGTGTTGGGGTCCCAAGGCAGACGGGTGTTCGAGAGAACATGTTGGACGCGGGTCGGATCGGTGGAAGGCTGCCCGTTGGGCTCTAATACGGCTTTTGCAGCCTCCCTCAGGATCTGCTCCCACTCCTCTGAGGTAAACAGGACTTGGAGGA
>NW_011888820.1:11298936-11309151 GCF_000151845.1 Pteropus vampyrus | reverse complement strand
GTGGAAGGCTGCCCGTTGGGCTCTAATACGGCTTTTGCAGCCTCCCTCAGGATCTGCTCCCACTCCTCTGAGGTAAACAGGACTTGGAGGACAATCGTCCCAGGTCGGCTGGTGGGTAATCCCTGGGGTTTCTCTGAGAACGAGGGGTTCTGGTGTTTCCAATTGTACAGATCACTGGTGGAGAAAGGGACATAGACCATGAATGGCTTCTGGATTTCTCCCCCATCCGGGGGAGCCAATTGCCGGAGTGGGGCCAGGACTGCTGCCTGGTTTGATGAGTCAGGGACAGGATCAGGGTCTTGTGGGGGCCAGTACACAACCCCAGTGCAGGTGTGGGGAGGATTCTGGAGGAGTTCTGCCTTCCTGTTAGATGGAGACAGGAACGGGTCACGAGGGGAGTAAGGGGGAAGATTAGTGATCTCGGGGTCCTCAGGGGGTGCCTGTAAGACAGGGTAAAGAGAGTTAGGTGTCTGTCTGGATGGTTTCTCTTTTGGCCCCTTTGGTGTGGAGAGAAGGACAGACTTGGGAATCGCCTTTGACTCTTGGCTGCAGCAGCAGTCCTTCAAGTACTTGGGGGCATCAGAAACAATATCGATCCACACATCAATATATGGAGCCTGATCAGGGTGCCCAGGATTTCCATAGATAATACCCCGCACCTGAAAGGCTGTTTGGAGGTCGAGTGACCCCTCTGATGGCCACCCTGTTCCAAATGTGGATCAATCTAACTGGCAGAACCTCTGAAGGTCGAAGGGAGTGACACTAGCTCTGTAGGCTTGGGCTCATCTCAGACCTTGACCAAACTAGGGAATTATTGCTGCGTCCAGCCTTCCACTAGTTTTCTTTAGGGCCCACTGACAGACAGATCCACGTGCAGTCTGACTCGGCGGTGAAGCTGCTCCAGATGGCTCATGCCCAGTTGGTACAGAATTGACCCTTTTGTCCACCTGCCCTCTTGGGTGAGTCCGCTTGGCATCCGGGGCTGAGGAATGTCTCTCAGCGGCTGTCCTCTGGACGGGGCAGGTTCTCACCCAAAGTGGCTGGGGTCGTGGGTCTTAGGAGATCGCCCCTCTGGAGAGATCTCACTTGGGCCTCCAAATGTTGTGCCGCGATCAATTCTAAGACCCACGGAGCGAATTGAGATGAATTATGAGCCTTTATTAGCCAGCTGGCGACTGACTCTCTACCACGTGGGATTCGAGGACATCAGCCCTGAGCTCCCAAAAGAGGCAGTTTATAAAGCCTAGAACCACACCCTGGTTTAACTTCAAACAAGCAAACAGATTAACCACACCCTAGTTAACATCAAACAAGCAAGCAGATTACAGAAGCAGAAATTGGCCGTTAGCATATCTTTGCACAGAACCACACCCTTAACAATAGGGTCACTGAATGGATAAGAAAACAAGACCCTTACGTATGCTGCCTAAAGGAGACTCACTTCAGACCAAAAGACACATATAGACTGAAAATAAAAAGATAGAAAAAGAGATTTCACGAAAAAGGAACCAAACAAACAAACGAACAAAAAGTTGAGGTAGAATTACTTATACCAGACAAAGTAGACTTTAAAACAAAGGTTATAACAAGAGACAAAGAGGGACCCAGTAATCCCACTTTTGGATATTTATCTGAAGAAATCCAAATATTATTTTGAAGAGACATGTGCATTCACATGTCCATTGCAGCATTATTTACAATAGACAAGATATGGAGGCAACCTGGGTATCCATCAATGTATGAATGGATAAAGAAGAGGTGATACATATATCAATGGAATATTACTCATCCATAAAAAAAATTAAATTTTGCCAACTGCAACAACATAGATAGACCTCAAGGGAATTGTGCTGAGTGGAGTAAGTCAGACAGAGAAAGACAAACGCCGTATGATTTTGTTGTGGCCTGTATAGAATAGACCAAACCAAATATGCTCTCAAAGGCTGTTTATTAGCCGGCGGCTGTCCTGTACAAAGGAGCAGCCCCGAAATGCCAAGGTACAAGGTTTTTAAGCTCTAAATCCCATTCTTCATTCTATCTTAAACACAAAGGTCTATTTCTCTCCTATTCACTACCTGTCAACCCACTGGTCAGGTGTGCAAGCGGGGAGTACAGAAGCAGAAAGCTTGTTGTTAGAATGTTATGTTCCTATGGGTGATTGCCTATGTTCCCATGGGCAATAGCCGATATTCTCATGGGCGATAGCCAAACAGTAATTTTCAGCTTATATACAATTGATTATTTTTCATGCCATGCAAGCAAGCAGGGTTACACAGGCTAAAATTGGTAGTTAGCGTATGAGCTCATTGTTACACGTTTCATGATTAACAGAATGTAGTTAGGGGTTCCAGAAACTACGCCTAAGGTATAGACTTCATTTGTCCAGTTTCAGGTTTTAATTATCCTTTAACCCTTTCACATTTCAGCAGGCTATCACAATTTCACTTACATTTAGAATCTAAAGAATAAAATTAACGAACCAAACAGAAACAAATTCATAGATACAGAAAACATTTTGAGGGTTGTCAGATGGAAGGGAGGTTAGGGGGATGGGTGAAAAGAAAAGAATTAAGAGGTACAAATTAGTAGTTACAAAATAGTCACAGGGATGTAAAGTATAATATAAAGAATATAGTCAATAACACTTATAACTATGTATGGTGTTAGATGGGTACTAGACTTATTGGAGTGATCACTTTGTAAATTATATAAATGTCTAATTACTATGCTGTACACCTGAAACTAACATAATATTATATGCCAACTGTAATTGAAAAAATTTTTTAAAATATTAAAAAACAATTATGGCATTGTAAAATTACTTTAGCATATATAAAATTTCTTCTCAATACACAATACACAATTTTAAGATTGACTTCATTATTCTGTAATCTTCAAATCAACCTCTTTTCATATAGAGCAGATCCTGTCTTTCAATCCTTGATGAATTGCTTTCTGTATATGCTAGAAAAAGGATAATTTTATATGAAAGGATAATTTTAATTCTTCCTCATGTCCACAAATTTTGTACTTTTTAGCTGTAAGTGACTTCAACAGACTGATTGCCTGGGTATTTATCAGCGCTGCACTGAGAGGAACAGGATTCCTGGGGCAGGAGAGCTGTCCAAGGAGGTGAATTAAAGTGTCATAAAAAGTAACTCCCAGTCACCTGGAAAGTTAAAGAGTATAGGACATCACCAATGGTATGCTATTGTGACTTCATTCACCTTGAGAGCAAAAGTGTTTGAGAGATCACTCTATTGTAACACTGGGCCACAGGTTTGACCTTTACCTCTATCTGGGGCTACTCATCCATACTATGTACTGTGGCCCTGCTCCCATCCGATTCCAGATCCATTACTTTTATCTTACAATGGTGGCATGGTGGTCTCACAGACTTATCTCACCTCTCCTATTAGATAATATTTTTATATTATCAAGATGTATGGCATTTCCATTTAGTTGTATAGCATAACTCCCACACTTGTTTAACCTCGGTTCCAGGTTTAAACAAATTCAATGCTTATGGCAGAGACAGCTAGTGGTCCTCCTATATATATCCTCCACCATGTTCATTGTTGTAACAGGAACCTCAATTTTCACTTGTATATTTGGTTGCCCGGACTGAAAATACATTTCCTAGCTCCTGACTGAGTTCCAACCTATGAGAAGGAAGCAGAAGTGCTGAGCGACTACTTCCAGAAAACTTAGGACAGCTAGTATACTACATATTAATTTTAAAAAATCAATTTTAAGAAGTAGCTTGTATGTTAGAGGACTCTAGACACACTATAAAGTAGGAAATAAACCCCACAAAATTTCAGGAGCACATTACACCAGTTAAGATTTTAGAAGCCTAATAGTATGGGGTGTGCCCAGACATTCCCTCCCAAATAAAAGACAAATTGCTACTACTTGAAGTCTGGTCCCCCTGCGGAACAACTCTGAAGGACCATCCAAACTCCATAAACTCTGCACAAGGTTTACTGAGATTTTCGTTGCATTATCCCTGTCTGCTCGATCCTGCTTTATCTACTTCCTTATAGGTGAAAGAAGAAGAGCACCCCCCTAATGCCCTTTAAATAAACTCCTGCACACATAGTTCTATTTCTGAGTGCTTTTTTGATGAACCCAACCTAAGGCACCTTTCAGTGTCCACCCCATCTCCAGTCCGATCTATCTGATTTACACATTATTCTGAACCCCACAGGATCCGACATTAAGTGTATTTAATGCTGAATTTGAACACCCTGTTATCTACATAGATGTAGTACAGACAGTTATACACAATGCACAACGTGATCCTATACATACAAAAGCAGATTTTTAAAATACTGAACAAAAGCCACAAAATGTATACAGAATTATCTCTAGATTGTAGATCACTTTTATTGTTCTCTTTTTACTGATCTTTTTTAAAGTAAATTTATTATTTTTATAACAAATTTTTTTTAATAAGCCAAAAAACCTGTCATATCTAATAATTATGATAATGATAACCACCAAATGTACCAAATAAATCAGATGAATTTGTAAATCAAAGCCTATTTGTAGTGACTGATAAGCACATAAATTATTTCCAGTCTATGTCTTTCTCTGCATTCCATGTAGAGTAGTGAGATAAACTTTGTAGCTCTGGTTGGGAAACTTTCAACACTCAGAAAGGAAAAAAACCAAGGAGCTATTTTTGTAATCTCTGTCAGCTGATGCTTCTGCTTTAATCTGCTTCAAGTCAAGTAAAAGATAAACATAATAAAAGTGTGTAATGACAACCACATTATAACACATTTGCTTGGTATTGTTCAGATTAATAAGCATGAGTAACTTTTGAGACTTTATTAGGAGGGGATTTCTGGTGGTATTATTATTAGGAATTCCAGAATTAATTGCTGGTTCACTTTTTCTAACGTTTGAGATCCTGGCTTTTAACCTTAATTCTCCTGAATTATAGTTCATTTAGTTGTCTTTCTTCTTTTTTATTATAGTCTCGTCCTTGTTTGCTTTCTGCATTTCTTTTTAAAAATCTCATAATTCTTTATAGATTTAAAGGTAATGCTTATTTGGAGAGGGTGCATCTCTTTCTCTGGAGCTATTAGCTACATAGAGTTAGACCAATTGTTTCTCAATGTGGATAACACTGGCTTTTCCCACCACTTATTTTTGAGGGCCGTCCTTTTTTTTTCATATAGGGATAATCATAAATTAAAGCCACAGTGGAAAAGCATACAATTTGGTATGTGTGTGTGTTTAACTTGTTTGATAAATCTCGAGGACTTCATGTGTCTGGCACACAAATGGCTCCAACTCTTAAGACAATACATTGGTTCTTTCAGATCTGTAAGTCTATCTATATTAATGCCACATTTTACAAATATGTCTTTTTTCCTCTAACATTATAAAAGGCTTAACATCTTCAAGATAAATAAAATGTTTTTAAATAAAACATTAACTAATCCTAACATCGTATGGTCAATTATTAAATCATATTACCATAGCCGAATGCTCTAGAATATTAAAAATGAAGGAAACAAAATGTTAAATGGGCTTGACACTTATGTATCAACTTACTTTAACAGTTTTCCTGTGATCATAAGTATGCCTGTATGTACTCTTTAATGGGCACTCAGTGTGTGGGGGTGGTCAACTTCCTTATGAAAACATTTCCCTTTCTTTTAGTCCTTGTTTGAACATGAGCATCTTCTCAGTAGATTCTTGGCTATTAAAGGGTTGCTGTTTGGGGTTTATATTTTTACTCCATAGCAACTAGCAGAGTGTCTGTCAGTGTCTTGTGCATAGATGGTGCAATTTTATTTGTCTAATTGATCGATAGGCAAAAGATTAATATTGTGATGAAACTGACTATAGGAATTAGTGTTGCTAGCTTAGAATAAGGAGACACAAATGATACTATTTGCTTTAGCAGCGAGTGAACAGCTGTAAACATATATTCCAGTGTTATCCTGAACCCACTGTGACCATATGTGGCTTATTAAAGATGGCCTCAAGTTTTTTGTTGCTTTTTTCATTGAAGCTGGGCACAACATCTGTTTGAATCCAGGCTAGCCTTGACTGCTGTGACCAATGGAGCATTGTCAGGAATGACACTATATTAGTTCCAAGTCTAGCCTAAAAAGGATTGACAACTTTCACCTTTGTTTCTAAGAATCCTAGGCCACATGTAAGAAGTCTGACTACCTTGAGGGACAGAACAAATACACGGAGGAACCCTGAAAATACAATGGAAAGGGAAAGAGTGACAATCCGTCCTTCCAGCTGTCTCTGCTGAGGCAACAGGCATGTGAACGAACTCATCTCAGACCCTTCCAAACCAGACCAGCTGTCGGCCGAATATCACCAACTAACTCCAGTTGGTACCATAGGAAACAGAAAAATCACCTAGTTCAACTCTGCCTGAATTTCTGACTCACAAAATCATGAGATATAGTAAGAGTTGTTACAAGGCAATTTTTGGGGTAGTTTCATACATAACAATTAATAACCAGAATGCTCTATATGCTACTTTGTGCGGGACAGTCCCAGTTTCTGCCAGTCGTCCAGGCGTCCTGTCACGATTTACATTTGTTATGGATTTTTTATTTTTCACAAAGTATTATTAATAGTTGTGTTAACATAAGGCAAGATGGGTTTAGTAGTCTGTCCTTGTCTCATCCAGAAGAATGTGAGAACTATGTGGAATAAATAATTTCAATCTGAAACTTAATTTAAACTGAAAGACAATCAACATAACTTTTTTCTCTTTTCCTCAGACTGAAGGAAACTAACATCTCCCTTTCCAGATCAGCCTGTAGGGTACTTGCTGACAAAGTGATGTTCTTGGGACATAAGCTACAAGAGACAGCCATCTTCTTCTGATCTCAGGTAGTGTTGGAGGGAGGAATATTCCACTTAGCAAACCAGTCAGTGGTGCCTTGGTTCTGTCTTGGTCTCACAGATAGACAAATCTGCCAGGCCACCAGAGCTCCATGGAAGACTGTTCATGATAGATGGGAGTGAGGGGCCTTGGGGGAAACATGGGAAATTATAGGTTAAGTGTAGGCAATAGAACTGGAGCTGTCCTATTTTAGAGTGAATAGAGAGTAGTCTTACTCTTGATGTAGCGGAATCATCATTATTGTATCATGTAAATTTACAATATTTATTTAGTGTTTCACAAACTTTAAAATTTTGCAATAAATATTCAGAAGCAATGAGCTAAAAATAAAACTGTATGTTTAAAGAAAATAAAATATTGAATTTTCATTTCTCAAGAAAGTAAATGAAAAAAAGTGATTTGTGCAAAATGTTCCGCATTTCTCATTCACCCTGATATCTGTACTGTATCACTAACTCATGAAAATTAGATGTAAATCTGCTAAAGAAGATTGGCATCTACCTCAAAAATTAATTATTTTAAGAAGACTATGCCTGAAGAAAACAAATTTAGTATCTGTAATTGCAGAAAATATGTCTGCATATCAACCTATGAAGCATAAATTTTATTTACCTCAAAGGACTAATTTTCTAAATTAAATGTGTTCATTTTCAATTCCAAGATTTCTTGTTCACATACGAAATGAAGCCATAGCTGTTAATGCAAACTCTATTAGCAAAAAAATTAACTTGATAAACAGTTAAATAATGCTGTTTGTTCATCAGTGTCATCAAGTAGTTCAAACAGAAAATCAGTTAAATTCATATCAATAATAATTCAAGTATTTTTCATCCAGTCATTGGAATCAAAAAGAAGCATTTAGTTCCTTTTGCAAAAGTAAAACAGCTGACAGTGTGGATCCTATTATAAAATTTGTTTGAAAGTTCAACACTGAAGATAAAATAATTTATTTTGTGGTAAAAATATGGAGACAAGTTTAGAATAAACAAAGTTTTATGATTAAGAACAATAGTCTTTAAAAAATTCCACTTGGAATTGGTGGTGGTGAACAGATAATTCATAACTGAATTCAAACAAGCTTCACGATTCTGCCTATTTAAATAGAATGTTAATTGTTTAAATTATGATTTTTAAATATTATTATATATACATAGCTGAAGTAACTGGTCCAAATTTTTTTATGATGAAGCTGATTTTTAATATTTTAAAAGTCACTTCAGCATAGCTGCAGGCCCTTTACTAATTGAATACTAATTGAAGATTATTAAGACGAATATTTGAGTATTTGAAGAGCTACCCTATAAATCAACCTATGCTCTACAACAGCACTGAACATTTCTTGCAATTGGTCTTTAAAGATGAGAAGAATTCTCTTTTTATTTATTTATTTTTTATTTTTTTTCCTTTAAAAACTTAACTTTATTTTTTAGAGCAGTTTAAGGTTTACAGAAAAATTAAGCAGAAAGTACAGAGTCCTTATATAGCCCCTCTGCCACCTTCCTACCCTTGTATAGCTTCACTTATTGTTAATATCTTACAATAGTGCGATACATTACAATTGATGAATCAATATTGATACATTATTATTAACTAAAGTTTATAGCTTATATTAAGATTTATTCTTTGTGTCATTCTCCGGTGCTATGGTTTTTAATTTTTTTTTAATTTAGTTTCAAGTATACAGTACATTGGTTAGACATCTATATAGTTCATAAAATGATCCCCCCAGTTGCACCCTCCCTCCCATAGCCCTCCACCTAGCCAACGTATTAATGCTAACTGCATTCCCTATACTGTGCTCCCCATCCCTGTGACCATCCGTCGGCTACTAATTTATACTTCTTTAGCCCTTCACCCCATTCTCCCAGACCCCAAAACCCTCTCCCCTCTGTCTGACTCCAAATTGTCCCCTATATTTTGATTAGTTTGTTCTTTTTATTTCTTAGATTCCGCATATAAGTGAAATCACATAGTGTTTATCTTTCTCTGTCTGACTTAAATACCATCTAGGTCCATCAAAGCAATATCTTTTTCCATCCCCTTCCTTTTCATATGTAGGGGTCTTGTTTTCTTATCCTTTCAGCCACTCTGTCTTTTAGTTGGAGCACTTAATTCTCTTCCATTTAAGGTACTTATAGATAGGAATGTAGTTGTTATCATTCTTTATTCCTGTTTTTGATACATGTTTTTTCTTCTTAAAGAAGTCCCTCCAACACTTCCTGAAATACTGGTTTGGTGGTGGTGATAAATTCCCTTAGCTTATTTTTGTCTGGGAAGCTCTTTATCTGTCCCTCAACTCTAAATGATAGCTTTGCTGGATAAAGTATCCTTGGTTGTAGATCCTAGGTCTTCATCCTGTTGAATATTTTTTGCCAAGCCCTTCTGTCCTGCATAGTTTCTTTTGAGAAATTGGCTGCCAGTCTTCCCTTATAGATAACTATCTGCTTTTCTCTTGCTGCTTTTAATATTCTTTCTTTGTATTTAACCTTTGGCATTTTAATTATGACGTGTCTTGGTGTGGGCCCCTTTGGATCCCTGATTTTTGGAATTCTCTGAGCTTTCTGGGGTTTTATGTCTATTTCCTTCACTGGGTTAGGGAACTTTTCCATCATTATTTCTTCAAACGGCTGTTCAATATCTTGATTTTCTTCAGTTATGCTGGTCAGATCCTTAATAGGGTCCAAATAATCTCCTTAAATTATTTTTATAGATTTGGCATCTTTTTTCTTGCCATTCTGATTGAGTGTCCTGATTGGCTTTCCTGTCTTTTAGATAGGGCATTTGATCTTCTTCTTTATTCACTTTATTTATTCCTTTGTTCAGTACATTTAATATACTTCTCTTCTCAGATAATGTGTTCTTCATTTCGGACTGGTTCTATTTTATAATTTACATTTCCATTTTTATGTGTTTTATCTCTTTGTTGAAGTTCTCACTGAATTCATCTATACTTCCCAAAAGTTCAGTGAGCATCTTTATAACTAGTGTTTTGAACTCTGCATCTGTTAGATTGCTTGACTCCATTATATCTGGATCTCTATTCTGTTCTCTCATATGGTTTCTGCTTCTTTGTCTTCCTATTTTGGCTGCCTTTCTGTGTCTGTTTCTATGTACTAAGCAAAGCTCCTAAGTCTCCTGGTCTTATTAGTGTGGATTTGTGAAGTAGGTATCCAGTGGCACAGTCCTGAGAGGGGTTCAGCTGCAGGCCAAACTTAGCCCAAGCCTCTACCCCTCCAGGGCCACCTGTTACGATTCAGCAAGCAATCTACAGATGCTGTGCTTACAGTTGCCTCAAAAGGCCACACCAAAACCCAAGGCCAGCT
>NW_011888820.1:11287090-11298886 GCF_000151845.1 Pteropus vampyrus | reverse complement strand
TTTATCTGTCCCTCAACTCTAAATGATAGCTTTGCTGGATAAAGTATCCTTGGTTGTAGATCCTAGGTCTTCATCCTGTTGAATATTTTTTGCCAAGCCCTTCTGTCCTGCATAGTTTCTTTTGAGAAATTGGCTGCCAGTCTTCCCTTAT
Organism: Pteropus vampyrus; assembly: GCF_000151845.1. Classification (NCBI taxonomy): domain Eukaryota; kingdom Metazoa; phylum Chordata; class Mammalia; order Chiroptera; family Pteropodidae; genus Pteropus; species Pteropus vampyrus. The sequence continues at coordinate 11,298,735 of NW_011888820.1, read as the reverse complement.
AGATAACTATCTGCTTTTCTCTTGCTGCTTTTAATATTCTTTCTTTGTATTTAACCTTTGGCATTTTAATTATGACGTGTCTTGGTGTGGGCCCCTTTGGATCCCTGATTTTTGGAATTCTCTGAGCTTTCTGGGGTTTTATGTCTATTTCCTTCACTGGGTTAGGGAACTTTTCCATCATTATTTCTTCAAACGGCTGTTCAATATCTTGATTTTCTTCAGTTATGCTGGTCAGATCCTTAATAGGGTCCAAATAATCTCCTTAAATTATTTTTATAGATTTGGCATCTTTTTTCTTGCCATTCTGATTGAGTGTCCTGATTGGCTTTCCTGTCTTTTAGATAGGGCATTTGATCTTCTTCTTTATTCACTTTATTTATTCCTTTGTTCAGTACATTTAATATACTTCTCTTCTCAGATAATGTGTTCTTCATTTCGGACTGGTTCTATTTTATAATTTACATTTCCATTTTTATGTGTTTTATCTCTTTGTTGAAGTTCTCACTGAATTCATCTATACTTCCCAAAAGTTCAGTAAGCATCTTTATAACTAGTGTTTTGAACTCTGCATCTGTTAGATTGCTTGACTCCATTATATCTGGATCTCTATTCTGTTCTCTCATATGGTTTCTGCTTCTTTGTCTTCCTATTTTGGCTGCCTTTCTGTGTCTGTTTCTATGTACTAAGCAAAGCTCCTAAGTCTCCTGGTCTTATTAGTGTGGATTTGTGAAGTAGGTATCCAGTGGCACAGTCCTGAGAGGGGTTCAGCTGCAGGCCAAACTTAGCCCAAGCCTCTACCCCTCCAGGGCCACCTGTTACGATTCAGCAAGCAATCTACAGATGCTGTGCTTACAGTTGCCTCAAAAGGCCACACCAAAACCCAAGGCCAGCTGCCTCCAGTGTGAATCTAGGTGCTGCTCAACAAGGAGCACCTGACTCGCTGAGGCTATGCCAGGATGTGGCTTGGGTGGAGCCACGAGTTGAGGGAGGTGGGGTTTCAGGGAATCCTCTGGGCGGAGGACCTCTGTTATCCAGTTTGATGATGTCATGGCTATGGTGCTGCTGTGTCCAGCACACTGGTAGGGGTAGGGCTCAACAGGGAACAATGGATACTGCCGGCACTTCTGTACAGAGCTAGTCTCGCTTTGGCCCTCACTCTGACAATGTCTCCCTGTAAGTCCCTGGTGCCTCCTGCATGCAGCCGAATGGGCACTGGTGCTCAGAGGGAGCAGGTCCGTCACTGCGGAATCTGCTCTCAGGCATGGCCCCTTTAAGAGGTGTCTGCTGCCACTGCAGCCTCCGTCTCACTCAGCTGCTCTTGACTGGGCAGCCCCGTGTCCCCGCCCCATCCTATCTTCTGCCAGCGTGGGGTGCTTTCTTGGACTTCTCTCTAGTTGTATGGCTTGTTCCTCTAGATCCCAGGCAATTTTTCCTTGCTGCTGCTCCTTGTTTCTGGCACAACTTTGATTTCGTTGCCAGAGGGATGAACAAAGTCTCTATCATCTATGACATTTTTTTTTCTCTCTCTAGAAGAATTTTCTTTAAAATTAGTTGGAAATTTCTAATCGAAGTGTTCCACTAACTGAGAGTTAAAAATCTCTGAAGCATTTGTATATTGTACCAACTGAGAACATTGCTTGCAAAATGGAAGGCAATCAAATCATCTTTACGAAAGCTAAAGAGGAAATAAATTAGATAATGTGATGTTAAAGGATGTACTGTATAACATTTAGGTTCGATGTTCTATAGTTGAAATTTGAAATGTCTCAAATCGCAGGAAGAAGAATCTTTAATTTTAAGAGCTCCTATTTAATAAATTAAATTCTATACTGGAATGGAATAAAATTGAGAAGGCTTACAATTTTCTAACATTTATGTTTGACAAAAGATGAAAATAATCATACATAGAATTTTTTGATAAATTTTGTCTTGGAGTAATATTTGTTAAAGATAGTTTACTGAATGGAAGCTAAAAACAAGAACAAAAACAGAAACAAACTGTGAAATGTTAAGCTAAAAGCTTCATAGTTTGATAAATTATTTAAAATTAAGAAAATCCTCTATTTAGCAGAACTTTTCCTGAGATTATCAAGCATATCAGCATGTGTGGGGAGAGTATTTTAACAAGTAAAACTATTATAGCTCCTTATACAAGTCCTTTTCAAATTCAGTTCCATAAAAGACAACTTTCAAAAGACTGCAGGCAAATTTATAAAAAATTAAAAAAAATAATGTTACATCGAAAATATAGTCTCTAGAAAATATTAATGACCAAGGTATTAAAAAGAGAAATAGCTATGAAACTGATTAAAATACGTCATTGAATATATATATATGTACATATATATATTATATATAACAGAAGCAATTATTTTGCTTCTGCTATTTTAAATTTTCAGCTAATCAATATTTTTCCATTAATGTACATTGGTAAATTCCATTTTTGAAAATGAATTCTAAATAGAACAGTTTTATTGGTCCATCGAAAAAATAAAATGAAGTTGCTGGCCTACAAATATTTAAAAGCTATAATATTTTAATGATTCTAGTGGCCATGATTTAGTGTCCTGATCAAAAGTGTCCCAGTTTGGAGGATAAATTATGTGGTTGCTTTACTTAATTTCTAATATGAATTATTGTTTCTAGTTACTTCTTTGCCCACATTGCAGCTTCAGGCCATCATTATATTGTTTTTCTCTTTTCACAAGGCAGAAAGAGTCAATTTTTTAAATACTGTTTTCTAGTCTGACATTCCTCTTCATTTTATATTTCTACTACTTTCTACTCCCCAAATATGTGTTTTCCCATCTCCAATGTCTTAGATATCACTAATTCTCTTTTCTCACATCTTGAACTCTTCCTTTAGAAAGCAACCTGTGATCTTCCCCATTACTCAACGTCTTGTTTAAATATTGTCTCCTCCTACATTCTCTAAGCCACGATTAATCTTATCTCCTTTTCTCTTCCGGAAGAGCTTCACTTATACATCTACTGGAGCACATCGCATTTGCTTTGCATTGTAGATAACCGCCTGATCAGTTTCTTCCTCTAAATCATCACATCTTTAAACACTATTTTTAAACAACTTTCTTGTTGACCTCTGCTTTCTTCCCTTTCATCCCCTCCATACTGTGGTACAGTGAATTAAATTAAATGGTCCTTTATAACGTTTGTTCAGCTAATTGCTATTTTTCTGTAAATATTTTTCACTTATCTATCTCTCTTTACACACGTAATTATAATTAATTTTATTGTTTTAATGCATTAAATGTTTATACTTTTTTACAATGTGCCTTACTTAAGCTTTCTTATCCAAACTCCTCACTACTAGTTTTTGAAGATAGTCTTTTAAGTTTTTTCTTGCAAATGGAAACACTTTCCCGTTGTCTTATCCATCTCCTACTTTTGGTGCAAAGTCTGGTTTTTCATATTGTAATTCTAATACCTCTTTGAAAAAATATGATAATTTCTTCTCAATTTTTTTGGATTTGAAGAACTTCATTGTTTTTTAACTGTAGTGAGGAAAAAATGTAAAGAAGCTACCCTTCCTTGCTCACTTCAATGGAATATAAGAGGCTGCTGCAATCCCAAATTGTTCCTAGTCAAATTCACATGTTCATGGAAATGCAAGGATAGTTCAAGCAACAGCAAATGGGAAAGATCCTACTACTCTTTCCTTACTATTGAGAAAAATTTTCAACATATTTTTCATATTGATGTATAATTTCATCTCAATTTTTAAACCCTAATAATTCTCATCATAAAAAAGAACACAAGGTTTCCTCAGACAATGGAGAGCAAGGGGGAAAAAACTACATATAATAGTTGACACAAATAGATGAGAATAAGGCCATGGATATATTATTAATACAAAGAAGCCAGATAGGTAGCAGCATTCAGAATACACAAATACAATGACATTTAGTCACCATGCTTTTAATTATGACTTGCCAAAGAAAGATATGAGAGTATGTTTAGTCAAAAAAGATAGAATTTCTGGTAACACAAATAATTGAACATTACTTGGATTTGTTTATCAAGAACTTTCTTGAATATATGGCTTGTAATTAAATGCTGCTTCCTTCTAAGGTTTTTTTTGATTATTATTAATGTTTGAAGATCCGCAAACTTCAAGTCATGCCTGTTTTTGTTCCATGTTTTACCCAAATATAAAGCCCAGTGCAATAAATATTTATTAAATGAATGTGTTATATAAATCGTATCAAGTATCAAGTGCTACTAAGACTTCCTTTTTGCATTACCTTCACTTATGCTACCCTGCCCCTGGCGCCTAGTGACAGCTCCACACAGCGGACATGGTTATGTCAAGCTTGCAGAACAAACAGACAAGACTGCTTAATCATGTACTCAAGGACCAACAATAATAATATAACTTTATCAAGCAAACACATGGGCCACTGCATACAAAAAAGATGGTTACATCAGTACTTGTTGATCTCCACATACTATATTATCACTGATATTTATAGAGATTATCATATTTTTTGTAAATAAAATACATGTATATGTATTTATGTATTAGAAGTATATATATGTATATATATACACACACACATATATATACACACACACACATATATATATGAAAGTCAGTAAAGATCATATATACACTTGTCACTCAACTCCCTTTTCTAGTTTTATTACCTGTTGACTCCAGACCCAGCTCCATGAAAACTGTGAAGTCTGCCAACGTTTTACTTTTTTTTACTATATTCTTTCACTCTCCTTTTCCACCACCATTGCCTCTATTCTTGTTCTTTTCTCATGACATATCAGAGTGTCCTGTGGTTCTCTAGATACCCAGTTTCACCTCTTCTATCTCTCTTGTCTCGAGCTTCCTTTACCTTCTTCCCCCTGACATAGTTTGTGAAGGATATTATCATATGATTTGTAAATATCACAAATTGTTATACCTATATATGTATATATATATACACACACACACACATATATATACACACACACATATATATACATATATATATATGAAAGTCAGTAAAGATCATATATACACTTGTCACTCAACTCCCTTTTCTAGTTTTATTACCTGTTGACTCCAGACCCAGCTCCATGAAAACTGTGAAGTCTGCCAACGTTTTACTTTTTTTTACTATATTCTTTCACTCTCCTTTTCCACCACCATTGCCTCTATTCTTGTTCTTTTCTCATGACATATCAGAGTGTCCTGTGGTTCTCTAGATACCCAGTTTCACCTCTTCTATCTCTCTTGTCTCGAGCTTCCTTTACCTTCTTCCCCCTGACATAGTTTGTGAAGGATATTATCATATGATTTGTAAATATCACAAATTGTTATACCTTCTGAGAAAAATCTCTAATAGTGTAGTTTCATTTATATAAAACAGATACCAGATGAAAATTTTGGAGGCAAGAAATATTTTACATGTCTCTTATTCAAACAGTGTAGGTATCCTCTAGCAGTCAAAGACAAACCAGGTTTTTTCTCAGTGGTACTGTTCTTAGCTGGTAGATTTTTTGTTTTGTTTTTGTTTTTGTTTTTGTTTTAATCAGCCAGTATAACATACAAGGAAATATATCTTTTTAAAGCTATTCAACTGTTTTAAAAGAAAGAACCACACCCCTAAAACTAAATATTGCAGTGCTTACCATAAATATTCTCTCTCCCTGTGGAAACTACCTATTTTCATATGGTGCTTAGGAGTCATGACTGATGGGGTCTGTATGCTAACATCACAGTTCCATTGTATCTGAAGTGATTTCTCAAGATGATCTGTTTCCTTTCAAACTTCAGACATTTTAACTCACACTCTGACAACAGCCAAGGTAGTTCTTATGAAGATCAAATTAACTTACCATCAAGGATATGTAAAAAAAGAAATTTTTCTGGATCCTAGTCAGTGTTCTTAGGTATTCCTGGACGTGACTGAAGATCTAAAATATGTTCTAACTATAGTCACTATGGAAAACAAATTCTATTTACTTAAAGTTAAAGGAGATTGATTTTAAACATCCATTTTTTCCCCCAGTAAAATCATTTAAGTTTCACTGTGTCTACATGCATCAAACAAAGGGATGATTTGAGGAAATTACTCCCCCACCTTGAGATAAGAAAAAAATGTCTCCCACTGTTTTATCTTTGAAATCTGTATAGATCATGTAAAGAGCTCTATTTTGGCCTGAATTGCTAGGGCATGCTTCCTGATCAGCTGGGATGGGTGTCTTTCCAGTAGCAAAAGTGAGTGTTTCTGATGTTCTCTTATCAACATTTTCAATTAAAATTTAGAGATAAGATTTCCATTCTGTACGTAAAAGACCAGGAAAGGGAAAAGAATTCACAATGTTTATGCTTTGTAAAAATGAAACAAATTTGTAGAGCCGTCAGTAATATTGGCCTCTGCCTCCACCTATCATCCACCCTTGACCACCCCTGCCAAAAAGATTCCTCCGTTTGTAGCACCACCTCAGGAAATGGTAATACCAGCTTCCTTTTGCTTGCATTAAACACCAGAACACAAATGCTCAAGTCTAATGTTTTCTTCTATGTCTGCAAAAGATACCATGCTCTGCCGTCTTTACTGCATGTTAGTATTTCTAGAATTTCTCCACTTCTCATCATTCTCATTGGCTCTACTTTACATGAAGCCACTGTGAACTCGGGCTAGATTATGGGAGAACCTCTGACTTATCCGGCTACATCTCTTAATAGACATTTCCCTCTTCCTCCTCACACCCTATTTTCAACATAGCCGAGCTATTGGCAGGTCCCGGTACACCTCATGCTCACTTTTACCCCTAGGCTTTGTGCATTCTGCTTCTTTGGTTTGGATTCTTTTTGCCAACCTACCCTAACTACTTGTCTTTTATTTTCCCTTCAAGGGTGAGCTTAGTAATTAGCCTTCCTTATACTTTCTACCTCCACGAGTCTGATGGGTGTCCCTTCTCTCTGATCTTTCAGACAAAAGAAAATTTAAAACAAACAAACTGATTTTTTAACTAACACAGTATAGCTTTATTACGATAAAAAAAAAGATATTTTCCACAGATTTCATGAATTACTGAAAGATAATATGCATTTCTTTTTGACCACACTCTCACTTTCCAGAGGCCAAGGTCACTGAGATTACTCAAAGAAGTGAAGTTGCAAATGCCACAGCACTTTATTAAGGCAGTGGGTGGCCTCTCGTAGCCTGCCTCATGTCAGGTCATTCTTGAAGCCACTTGATTTATAGACTTGTTTATAAAAAGTGCAGTTCTCCATAATTTAGCATACTTTCCTTCTCAATTTTATATTCCACAAGAGAAGATAGGTGATTTAACTCGTTAGAATTTAAGCACTTAGTTCTCTGTAAATATTCATCTCTACTATTGTTTTCCTCGCAACCAAAAAACCTTAGAAGTAGGATATATTCTGTAACTATGACATAGCTTCAATGTGTATGACTCACTACAGAACACCACTTTTTCTTTATGGGTTTTTCTGTCATGATCTCAAATTGCAGTCATTCAAAAAAGGTTTGTAGACTAAAGCAGAGAGAAATGAGTTTAACGAATTTGAATTATTTCACCAAAAAGGAAAAGTAATTCGCTTTTCAAAATCTCTTACATAAGTAGTGTATAAATAAGGTATAAAGTTGAGTCTCATACCCCCAGGCACTGCCAAAGCTCTGTCCTCGTTTAATCTTAGTAACTCTCACATACCTTGAGTCCTTCCGGTGGTCTCTCGCCTTGCCTTAAAAGAGTAAAACATTAGCTCATTCATATTTATGAACTCATTTATTAGCTCATTCATATTTAATATAAAAGATTAACTCAGCTTTAAAAAGTATCCTTCTTCAATTTGCATCTGACGAGGGGCTTAACCAGAAGGAATAAATCTTAGGAGAAGCAAATTTGGGAAAGGAGAGTCTTCCAGACCCATCAAACCTTAATTGTCTAAGCATAAAGCACACTCTCTTTTAGGGGGTTAGAAGGATTAGTTCAGAAGCTATTCTTTATACTAGGTACTCTATTAAATAACATGAGTTAATATTCTACATTCATCAAGTATTTAAGTCAATAAAGTTGATATTTATAAAAGTAAGATGAATTAAAACAAAATACAATATATTTAATTATTAAATCATCACTGATTATCTTTAATTTTTCTTTGATTAGGAAGGTACTTAAGGGCCTTGCTGGACCTCAGGATTCTCGTTAATGAAAAATTCTTGCTGATATAAACTAAATTTATTTTTATTATCTAACACACAAATTAAGACCTGATTACTTAGTAGACCTACTAAATCTATTGATTATTGCTTGCCTTTTCTATACTCTATCACCTGTTGGAGAACAGTGGCCTTGTTTTATATTCATGTGACACTCACTTTTACACAAGATAATTAAAGTTCATTGATCTTCTTGGATGTGTAAATTAATGTTTTTCATCGTATTTGGGGAGTTCTGATCAATATTTCTTCTGCTCTTTTCTGTCTTCTCCTTTTGGTACTCTCATTTTGCATACATTGATGCATTTAATGGTGTCCCACATTTCTCTGATGTTCTATTCATTTTTATTTATTTTTTCTCTCTGTTCTTCAGGTTGCATAATGTCTAATGATTTATATTCAAGTTCACGGATTTTTTTATTCTGTCAGTTCAAATCTACTATGTACCCTTCAGTAAGTGTTTTCACTTCAATTATTTTAATTTTTAGTAAAAACTAGAATTTCTATTCGGTAGGATTTTTTTTTTTTAGAATTTCAATCTCATTATTATATTCTCTATTTGATAAAACACCCTCAACGTATCTTTCTTTAGTTCTTTAAGCATGATTTCCTTTGATTCTTTGAACATTGATAATGGCTACTTTAAGATCTTTATCTTTTAAATCTGACATCTAGTTACCCGCACAAGGCAGTTTCTGTGTCTCCTTCCCCGACCCCCCCCGCCCTGCCCCATGTATAGGTTCTCTTTTCTTTTTATGTCTCACGATTTTTTTTGTTGATGTTGGAAACTGAACATGTTAGGTAATATATTAGAGCAGCTCTAGGTACTAGTTCTCCAGCTTTCTACTCTAGGGCTTTCTATTGTGTTTTGCTAGTTTATTTGTTTAGTGATAAGTTGAATTAGTTTAGTGAAGTCTGTCTTCTCTCCATAGTGTGAAACCTCTAATTTTGCTCCTAGAAGGAGCAGCCTTGAGCATGCAGTCACTCTGGGATAACAGTGGTTTTAGCAGGGTCTCTTAGACTCTTGTTCCCTGACCACAACCAGCTGTTAAGCCCACCTAACTGCCAGCTGACTGCTCTATTGTTTTAAATAATGCTCTGTGTCCATAACTTACTCTGATGCAATTAAATTCAGGATGCTTTGTTAGGGATAGTTTTTGAGGTCAATGTTTCCTGTTTGTTCTGACCCTCGGAGGGTTTGTTCTAATTGTCCATTTCATTGTTTTTCTCTGATAAACTAGCTGGCTGATGATTTAGCTTCTATCACTAATGAATCTATTAGTCTCCTCTTAATTGTTTTTACCACAACCTCCATTATTTTTGAGAGTACCCTTAGGCTTGAACTTGCCTATACTCTGCTGCAAATAAAGCCAGTTCCTTTAGGAAGTGCTTTAACTGTTCTGTTTTACGACCTGACTTTATTCCTGGGTAAAATATATGATTGCCTCTAAAGCTCAGAGTGGGAAAGGTGACACCCTGTGAGTGACACCTCTGCTTTAGGATCTGGAGTATAAAGCAAGGAGGTAGGATTGAAGACAGTAGGCTCAGGTCTCAGCTTGACACCTGTGATGTGGAACTTCTGCCTTCTGAGCAGGGCAAGAGCAATAGGGCTCCAGTAGTCACTGCAGCCAAAGTAGAGCTCCTGCCCCATGAGTGGAGGCTAGATGGAAGAAGAGAGCTCTCAACTCTTGACTGCACTTTCCAGAACTTAGCCTCTGCAATATGTAATTGGGAGCAGAATGAGAAATGCTGACATCCTGCCCCTTCTGGGAGGATACTGTAACCTCTAATGGGAACTGGGAGAAGAGAAAGCGCGGTGTTCTTGTCTATACCCATCTGGAGTGCAGTTTACATCATGCTGAGCTGGGATAGGAGGATGGAGGGAATAGATTGTGGTTCAAAAGCCACATATTTTCACTGTTCTTACCAATTTTTAGTAGGCTTCCTTGAATTTTTTTTTTTTTTTTTTTTACTTGCTGTATGCCCTTAGGACTATTTCCAGACACTTTAAATGGTTGGGATTTTAAAAAATAATTTCACCAGTGTTACTGGGGAGTGAGACCATGAAGCTCTTCACATTGCCGTGCCAAGAGTGGAAATTCCTTTTGCATTCATTATTAGGGAATGAACATATCTAGCCCGGATTATTGGATTCAAAATCATCATCAAATCAAATTACTTTTAGAAATGTGGAATTGGGAAGCCAAAAGCCTGCAGCAATAATTTGTAAGGGCAAATGCCAAAATATTACAAGAATTTTCAGGAGGTAAAGAGGACCTGGTCACTTCAAATGGGTTACAACAAGCTGTGACTCAGATACCATGAGACAGTGAAGGTTATGGGAAAATTGTTAGAAAGAATAGAAAAGCCAGAGGGATGAAGAGAAGCTATGGATGGAAGACCATGTCGCTGCGTTGATAGCAGTTCCATTTCTTGAGAGGTCACGTTCTACTTTGTTTTTCATCTTTGGAGCCTTGAAATCCCTATAATCCTGTTATATTCACACAATACCATCCTAGCAATCAAATAAAATGAAAGAAAACAAGAATTATTTATCCAATAATTAATTCTGGGATTTCATTTTCTCTGCTCTCTTGCTTATTTGTCTCAGCAATAAATTGGAGCAGAATTAGGAAAACAACTGTTTTGGAAAAAAATGTAGTTCAAATAATTTTAAAACCTTTCTGATATAAAAAACCTAGAAATCCTGGATAAAATGTGACTAATTTATTTATTTATTTTTTATTGTGGGAATATATACATAATGTAAAATTTTCTATTTTAACAATTTTAGAGTGCATGGTTCAGTGGCATTAATTATATTCACATTGTTGTGAAACTGTCACCACCGTCCATCTCCAGAATTTCTGCATCTTCCAAAACTGAAACTACTCATTAAACAACTTCCTATTCCTGCCTTTCCCCTACCCCTGGCAACTACCATTCTACTTTCTGTCCCTATGGATATGACTAGTCTAGATGTCTCACACAGTAGAATCATTCAATATTTGTCCTTTTGTGACTGGCTTATTTCATCTAGCCTAATGTCTTTAAGGTTCATTCACATTGTAGCATATGTTAGAATATTCTTCCTTTTTAAAGGCTGAATAATATTCCATTGTATGTATATAGCACATTATTAATCTGCTTATTCTTAAATTGATACTTGAGTTGCTTCCACCTTTTGTCTATTATGAATAATGCTGCTACGAACATTGGTGAGGAGATATCTGGTGAAGTCACTGTTTTCAATTATTTTGAATATATGCCCAGAATTGGAATTGCTGAGTCATATGGTAATTCTACATTTGATTTTTTTTTTTTTTTTTTTGAGAAACTGCTATACTTGCCATAATAGCTGCACCATTTTATGTTTCCACCAGCAACAGACTGGGGCTCTAATTTCTCCACATCCTCATCAACACTTGCTACTTTTTT
>NW_011888820.1:11272693-11286680 GCF_000151845.1 Pteropus vampyrus | reverse complement strand
TTTATGGAGATGAACAATGAAAGCTTGTCTATTTAGCCTGAGGTAGGAAGAGCAAAAATCTGAGTAGAAAGATCTTTGAGAATTTGTAACCAGAGGTGTGCCCTCAAGCAGACTTTGATTCCAATGTATGCCTCTGTATAGTCTAGAAATACAGAATCTAGTGTATTAGAATGAATGTGGTCGAGTCATTTCATCTAGTAATGCTCAGAGAAGAATAAAGCATAAACTTAATTCTGGAGACCCACACCTCCAATCCAGTCCCTATAAGGTTTCCTTAAATAGCCCCTGCCATAAGCATATAGTAACAAAATTATAAAACTGGGGAATATATGCTATCACAATCAAGTCAATAAACATAACAAACAGCATATTTAGACTATGGAATGATCAGTAAATAAAAACATTAAAATGTTGTACTGTGTAAAGGAATAAAAATAAAATAAAATAAAAAGCAAAGGAATGTACTTTCAAAAAATACCATGACAAAAATTAAATTTCTACAAAATGAAAAAATAAAGTCGCTGAAATTAAAAATAAACAATGAAGTTGTTAATATACAAATTTCCAATCCCGTGGTTAGCTGTTACAGTGACTGTGGTGAGACCAGGTAGCCATCGTGGACTTTCTTGCCACCTAAGACAAATCCTGAGTGAAGAAAGCAGGGCCCTGTTTTGGCAAGCATTTCTAATTTGATGTCCACAAAGAAATGGCAGAACACACACACACACACACACACACACACACACACACAAGCACGTATGAATTCAAAGGCTATTTCCTATAGGTGGTGAGATTTCAGGGCAAAATAAGGGAAGCTAGGTCATAGGAGGTGGGGTCAATGAAGACAGAGTGCTATGAAAGGACAAATCCAGCTTTTCATTAGAGTAACGGCAGGTGGGAGAGGGGAGGAGAGAAAGGGAGATGGAGAGAATGAGGGAGAAAAAAGAAAGAGCATCATAAACTAAATTGTAGAGAAGTTTAGTAAACAAATGTAGTGTCACTCCCTAGTGGAGTTCTCCTTTGTTCCCTAGTATGTGTGATGCCATGTTCCATTCAGATGCCATCATACCTCACAAGAGTCCCTGTCTCTCCTTGGGTCTGAAATCCCTCCATTATATCACACCAGGTTGGCACGCAGTACCTCTCAAGTGCCAATTCTCAGATTTTAAAACACTCTTATCTCAGAGCTAGCCCAGCAACTCCACCCAGGACTGCTGCAAGCTGAAGACTGAGCTCATCGTACCCTGTCACTGAAGATGTGTGCGGCACTGATCACACACCATGGCAGTTGACAAAAATGAAATATTTATATTTGACTTGAGAGGCTCTCTGGGTAATTTTCCAGGAGTTTTCTGTTCTGATTGTTTTTCTTAGATTACAATTTTCACCAGCATTCCAAGGGCATACACTCACTCACGCACAGGGGCCCAGTAATGAGCAGGAGCGCCACTTCGGAGTCAAACTCTGCCAAGTTTAATGCTAAAAGTAGGTGAACGAGATTTGACCGTCTCCTAAATTGAATGTCTGTGGAATTTCTTGGACCCGAAAAGAGTCCAGAACAAGGTCTGTATAGTAACATTCACTAGGTGTCAGTGTTTGACAAACTGTCTTGCCAGCATCATTAGGGGAATGTTCATTTTGGCACAAATTGTCTATGGAAAATTCAATTAGGAAAAAGTTGTGCAAATGGCAATTAGAAACTGAATAACCTGCCTTATTCCTTTTATTCAGATTACCCTTGGCTACTAAACTAAAGTTCTGCTGGAAATAGCTTGCAGACTGTCACAGTAGCCTCTGGAGTACATTGTCTGCATAGAGAGAGGGGAAAACAGGCCAGGGATTTCTTTGGAGCTTGTCCACTTCCTCTTCCTGCCACTTTATTCTCTTTTTTTTTTTCTGGACACCATCCGGTCACTGCAAATGCCAGTAAACCCAGGCTTCCTTCCCCAGCCATAGGCTAGTCCCAATGCAGGGAGAGGAAAACCCTTTCCAAAGAGTGGCATTTTAACATGAGTCAGTTTTGAACTATTTTGAACGGAGAGATATTACTATCTGCCCCATTTGTGACTGGTAAAGGAATTCCCAAAGGAATTTGTGCTTTCATTCAGTTCTTTCAATCATCGATGATGTACCAAACATTTACAATGTGCCGGACACACTGTTCTGGGTTCAAGAGAAATAACAGTAAACATTCCTGACTTTATGGATGTTGCTTTCTAGTTAGAGAAGACAAAATAAACAAAAAAAGTAAAATATATAGTATGCTAGATGTTTATACATGCTATGGAAAAATTAAAAAAGGGGAAGGGCTGCAAATTTATTATGATGGAAGACATCACTGAGCAGGTGGTACATGAACAAAACTTGAAAGAAAAGAGAGAGTAATGCCCATCTCAGAAACTAGCATTCAGGCAGAGGAATTGGCAAATGCAAATGCCTTGAGAGATAAATGTACCTAGTGGGTTCAAGGAAGAATCAAAATCAGTATGACTAGAGACTAGTAGTAGATGAGATCAGAGAAGCAAAGGGGAGCAGAAGAGTATGCAATGTTGAGGGCCTGTAGATGGGAGTTTACTCTGGGAACCATTGGAACATTTTGAGCAGAGGGGTGATATGATCTGACATAAGTGTAAAAGATGACTCTGCAGAAGACATTCTCCAGGGGTTGGGGTGAGAAGGTGGAGCAAAGAAACAAGTTAGGAGGCCGTCGCAATAATTCAGGTAATGTGGTGAGATTGAAGTATTAAGAAATAAAAAAGATTCTGGATATATTTGGACTTGAAAAGACTGGCTGTGCATTATTTCTAGAGTGAGAGAAAAGAGAGGAGTCAAGACGCAAAAGATTTTGACTTGAGCAACTGACATTTTCATTTCCTTGCAATGACCTGGCACGGAGGAGGGGTGGGCAGAGTGGTGGGAGGAAGCAATAGTTTAATTTTGGACTTATTAAATTTCACATGATTCTTAGATATCCAAAAGAAGATAATGAGTAGGTAATTTGGTACAGAAGTGTAGAGCTCGGGAAAATGGTCCAGGCTGGGGATATAAATTTGGGAATTATCAATATATAGGTGGAATTTCAAGCCCTGAGATGGGCAAAATCATCAATGACAGGAGTGTAGACAAAGATGACGTGCAAATCAGAGAAGACCTCAGTCCTCACTGAGTCCTGGGACACTTTACCATCTAAAGTTGGGGCTACGGGAAGGAACCAGTAAAAACAACTGAGAAGGAATGACCAGAGTGGCAGGAGCAAGAACTGGAGTATGTGGTGCCCTGGAAATCAAGGTAAAGGAGTGCTCAGGGGTGAGAGAGTGGTCAAATGTAGACTAAGGTGCTGGAAGCAGCTAAAGCCCCTGGGGGTGAGAGAAGAGCTTCCAGACTCTAAGATAGGTGTCGCCTAGCATTGTCCTTTCCTTATGGTTCGAGTCCACATATAGCAGCTGTGTGAGACGCTGCTAATGTTTGGAAATAAAAATATCTTTATTTTGCTTAATGTTGCTTCCTTTATGACTGTATAACTTCTGCCACTTTTATCCCCCACCTTAGCCATACTTATGTGATTGTATGTACATGTGCGGCAAGCATTGCACACTTCCGTGTCTGCGCGGAAGTGTGCAATGCTTGCCGCACATGTACATACAATCACACACACACACACACACACACACACACACACAAAGTCACTTCTGGGACTCCCAGGAGCTGGCTCACTTGTGCTTATGAGCAAGTCCTGAGAGTTACTGCAAGGTATCCCTCTTCTGTCTTCCATGGGGATGTCTGCTACTGCATCCAGCCTCACAGATGAGCCTTAATGTGTTAACAGTCCCCAAGGTATTAGAGATAAAACTTAAACAAAGAAAAGGGGGGGGGGTGTAATATTAAGCATTTGATTTAAATAAATTAATTTATGACATCGTTACTTCTCTAAAAACCTGGTAAACCAAAATATTTCATTTGCTTGTTTGCCACTTCCTCCAACTCTTTCTTTTGTAACATAATCAGATTTTAAGTAGATATCATTAAAAGATTGTGGTAAAGATATTAACAAGTTAATTCAGTTAAAAATAAATGTGGTACAGGAGCCAATCTGAAAGAGCTCTTTCAGATAAAAGCCAAAAACGGAACAATTTGAGCAAGAAAATAAATGACAATAGTATTGGATTATAACCCACAGAGTAAAATGATTATCCACTCAGCCATACTAATGTAAATTAACAATTGAATAAGTAAATCAATACTGTTTTTTGAGTTTTCTAAATAATACTAAGAAATAAATCTTCTGTATCTTGCCTTTTTTCATTTATCATTTTATTTGGAAGATCTAACCATATAGTTATATGTATTTGTCTTCCTGTTTCTAACTGATGCGCGTCATTTTACCAGTTTACATATCCCTTATCTTATTGATGAACACTTAGATTTCCTTCATCTTCCCACTAGCACAAACTGTGTTGCACAAATAACCTTGAACATGACTATCTTTGTGAAACTATATGAGAATATTTCTCTGAGATATGTATCCAGCAATAAGATCTCTGGATTATAACACATACTTGATTTTACTAAGCACTTCCAAATTGCTTTCTAGAATGAGTATACCAAGCTATGCTTTCACAAGCAGTGTACAAGTTTCCCATCTCTTCACATTTTTGCCAATACTTGCTGCTATCTACCTGCTAATTTTTGCAATTCTTAGGGACACTGTATTAGTTTCTATGAATACTGTAATAAATTAACAGAGATGTAATGGTTTTAAGCAACTCTAATTTATTATCTCATAGTTCTAGAGATCTGAAATCAAATATTAGTCTCACTGGGCTAAAATGAAGGTGTTGGCTGGGCTTCTCCATGTTTCTGGAGGCTCGAGGGAAGAATCTGTTTCCTTGCTTTCTCCAGTTTCTGGAGGCTGGCTGCATTCCTTGGATCATGGTCCCTTCTTTCATTTTCCAAATCAGTACTGTATTATCTACAAATCTCCCTCTCACTATGGCTGTCCTGCTTTCCTCTTATAAAGACTCTGGTGATTACATTAGGCCTACCCAGATAATTCAAAGTGGTCTCCCGAACTGAGGATTCTTAATCACATCTGCAGAGTCTCTTTGCCAAGCAAGGCAACATATTCACAGGTTCCAGGGATTAAGATGTGGATATCTTTGGGGGAGGGGGAAGCATTTTTGGGTGTAAAGTTTTTTTTTAATCACTATGGGTGTGAAGTTTTTTTTAAATCACTTTCAAGAGAGTGGCAAAAAATATATAAGGGTCCTATTCCACACCAAATGCCATGTGAGCTTTTTGTGTTCACTCACACCATGCGCTGTCACACAACATTCATTTGCTGTGTGGTAAGAACATTGGAGAGCATGTGGAGAAAGGACTTGTACAAGAATACTGATTCTTCAAATTCACACAAGTCGGACACCCTATGAATCAGCTTCTAAATAAATCTGCAAGATCCTGAACAACTGATGGATGGAAAAGGAAGGAGAAATTAATGTACCTTCATCTAGCTCGGGAGACACAAATTAGATTGAGAATACTCTTATTTGTTAAGTGTTCAAATTCAGTGTCATTAATGCACAAGTACTGCACAAGTACAACTGCAGATTTGCTATGCTTCATCCCTGAAAACAAAATTGTTCCTGAATTTGTATGTAGAACTTTAAGGGTGCACATCAGAACCTGAGAAAAATAATAACCTAGGGCATCATTTTTAATCGCCCCCTCCTTTTTTTTCTTGAGAGCAGTAGAAGACTTTTCAAACAAACTATCAAGTTGATCATCAAGATATAATAAGCAAGCCAAGCTCTCTGGTTGAAACAGGAAGTGGAGAAAGAAGAGCCAAGCTCTTTCATCCTTTTTATCCTTTGCAGGATCGCTGGTGATACCTCTGTGGGGTCTTAGGCGTTGAGCATCACAGTTTTGCTAATCCTAGGGTAGAGTACAGGATAAACTCTCAAAACAAAGAAAAAAAATACAGATTTCTCTTCCTTTTCTTTCTTTTCCTATTTTTTTTTTTTTTTTGTATGCAATGAAACTATTTGGGAAGAAGGAGGCCCATTAATGATTTGTCAGTGACAGAGAATTTGGAAGAGATGCCACATAAAATATGAACCAGAATTTAGACATATTGATTTTTCAGTAAAAGACCATTATAACTGGCTTTTTTTGTAATGTGCATGTCGCTTGTAGTGGCACCATTATAACTGGCTTGCTTGGTCATAGTGGATGAATTTGAAGGGGAAGCTCCATCGTAACTATTTTGGGAAATATGTTGTAACATGGAACAATTAGAAATTTGTATTAGAAATTAAAAATACGGAGTTCTATTAAATGTATTAAAATGCATGGTATAGCCAATCAGATTCCCAATATATGGACTGTACAATATGTCATTTTAATCACTTTGCCTGCCTCTTATTGATAATACTCTGAACTCTTGTCCTTCACTTTTCTAAATTGTCTCTCTTGTCTCATTGTCCTTACAGTTTAGCCACCACCATTTCACCCCCACAAATTCATACCCAAATGCATGCTCTTCAACACACAGCATCTCTGTTATCTGCCTAGTGTCCCATCCAATCTGATTTCAAAAATTACATTTTATGGTCATTTCTCTCAAGTCTATTTTTAATATCCATGAAGCCACAATATTTATACGGTCTTCTTAATTTAATCTGCTGGATCCCAGTTGGTAAAAAATGACAAGGAGTTGGCAACATTTGCAATTCCTGATTGGGCTGATAGATTGTTTTCTATTTAAAGCATTCAATTTAGAAACATTTCTTAGACAACTTGACTTTTTTTTTTTTTTTAAACATCATCAACACATTCTCTGGTCTGTTTTTAGTCATTGCCTTGTTTCCATCTGTCAAAGGGGCTCTATGCTCTCTCTCTCTTTGAACAACTCTTCAAATGTTGAAATTTAACCAATAAGACTCAACTGTGATTTGATTTGGCTTCAGTTATCTTTAATGCTATAAATTGACTTAAATCTTTTGGCCGTAGTAGAGCAATCCACAAAATTGGCTGCTGATATGGAAATTAGAAGGTGAATTAGCCAGGTACAGTCGTACAAACTGGATTAGAGAATAAAATGATTGAAAGATTGGCTTGCGACACAGCAATGCAGCCAAAGTATTCTTCATGTGGAACAGATTGGATCTTTAATCTGGAACCCCAAGTTGGTGGTTTGGTTGCTATAAGAAGCTCACAAGAGGTAAAAATGGTCATTTCACCCCTCCTTTCACAACCCAGGAAGCTAGTGTTTACAAAGTCTTGGGTAAGAAAATAGGCAACATGATGAGCAGAGAACCTGGATTCTGACTCCATTTGAATGTCCTTAGCTGAACTGCAAGTGCCATGGCCATATCTATTTAAAAACCAGCAACCATACTTTTGCATGACATTAGGTAGACCCTTAAATATTGTGTCATGGCCTAGAAATGAATAAGAATAAAAGGTACATGTATTATTCAGGGTTCTTCAGAGAAACAACCAACACTGTGTGTGTTTGTGAGGGAGTGGGCAGAAGAAAAAGAGAAAGAAATTTGTTTAAAGGAATTGGCTCATGCAATTACGGGAGCTGGCAAGTCCAACTTTTGCAGAGCAGACCAGCAGTCTAGAGACCCAGGGAAGAGTTGTTGCAATCTTGAGTCTGAAGACAATCTGGAAGTAGAATTCTTTCTTCCTCAGGGGACCTAAGCTTTTCCTCTTAAGGCCTTCAACTAATTGGATAAGACACGCCCTTATTATGGAGGATAATCTGCTTTACTACTGATTTCAATGTCGATCACATCTAAAAAATACCTTCACAGCATCATCTGGGCACTATAGCCTAGCCAAGTTGACACTTAAGATCAACCGCCACAGAACAGTAGCCTTTATTCTATTTCTTTTATTTATGCATTCAAAACCATTTACTGAGCTCTACCCTAGGCACTCTCCTAAATACTCAGGACACAGAAGTAAACAATACTGACTGGTCCTTGTTTCAGGGAGATCCTACAGCACTGCCAAGAATATGGCAAGAAAACACACAAGACATTGAATGAGGCTCTACCTACTGATTAGGAATTTCGGGAAAAAGTCTGAGAAAATATGAGGTCATTATTCTGATATTCTAAAGAGAAGTTTTTTTGCTTGTTTGTTTTTGTTTTTGTTTTTGTTTTTTTGCAGCAGTTATAACCAAGCACATAATAAATAGTACATGAAATCCTTTACTTCAAAGTTGACTAAGAAACTCAAATGTCTCAGGATGATTTAAATTTTCCAGAATTTATACTGCATGGCATTCAAGGAATATAATTTCCATCATTAAGATATTTCTATCTAGGTAAGATAAATATTCAAACTGGCTATACAAGTCTAAGTATAGCATTATCTGCTTAGCTAAATTTCTGCCAATGTTCCGAGCAGCCATAAAATGGTCACATTGCTTGTCATATAAATAGACAATGGCCAAAAGTCTATCATTATTTGGATCCAATATGTTTTTCTTTGAAGACATAGTGTGGCCCAAGAGCCTAACTTGGATAATGGTCTCATACAAAAATGCCTGGGCGGCAATACTGTGGGCATTCTCATTCTGTCCACTCTGTCTTCTGTGTGGAATATGCCTTAGTGGTATAGGCAGTATTATTGATCAACTTTCCAAAAGGGCAGCAAAATGAAGAAGATTGATTCAAGTTGGTAATATTCCAGAGGTTAGGGAAACCATCTCTTAATACAAACTGCTCATATTTAAAATACGACTTATGAGCCATGTGACTTTAGGTAAGTAGCTTCACTTCTCAGTGATTCAGTTTGCTAATTTGTAAATTATAGACAATACAATGCATATGCATGGATTACTGTGAGTAAAGAAAATAATGTATGTTAAGAAATGAGCATAATTCTAACACTCCGTACGTTCAGTTATGTATATAATATACATACAAATATACTTGTTTACATAGTCTAGTATATATGCGAATATATAGATTTGTATATATAATTATTCATATATGTACATTCATAGTGTATATGAAAAGTACAAGTATATCAAAATAAAAATTATTTTGTTATTATCTTCCATTGTTTCTTTTAAAATTTACTTATGGGTAATATTTCTCTGTATAATATCTTTTTTTTTCCTGAACGGATCCCATCTTTAAAAAATCCTTTGGTCACTTTCAGTTCCAAACAAACTTCAGTTAAGATATTGGAGCATGTAGTCCCAAACAAAATCATCAAAACTCTGCACTTGATCTAAGACCCAATCTTACCCTCTGCCCCAGCTGGGAGTGGCCCTCTCTTTTCACCAACGATTTCTCCTCCCACAGTGTCCTGTGTTTTTGGACCCTTTCAGGGGATATCTTGGAGAAGAGAGGGTTCGGAGAAAAGGGATGTTTTACATTGTGAGTGCAGTCGTCACCTACATTGTGGGTATCAGTTGTATAATTGCTGTCACTATTCTTAGATCAGATATTTCTAGCTTGGAGGCCAAAGCACACTTCCTGATATGATATGCACACTTATTTCTCATATGTGGATATGTGTGTTCTTAGAGAGGTGTGCATCCATAATTTTCATTTAATTTTAGGAAAAAAAAAAAAAAACAAACCCTGCTGTTCTACATAGAAATCATGTAATTCAGAGACCATCCTCCTTTGCCCCTGTAGTAAAGGACAATTCAAAAGAAGGGAAGATCTCTGGGAGAAATAGTGGTCTTCTTAATAAGGCACATAAGAAAAGGAGATGTGAATGTATTTGTACCCTGAATTTGTAGAACAGATTATAGAGTTTACAAATACCTACCTCACAGAGTGTCGATAAAAGCAGAAGTGATATAATTAATAAAATAATTATTAATTGAGCATCTCCTTTGTAGCTGGTACTGATTCATACATGTGTTAAAACAACCTACCAAATAGTAGGTACTTCATAAATAATAATTATTGCCTTTTTCTTCCTTACTCTCCCCTACTCCTTCTTGACTTTCTATACCATTAATTTATATGAGCATCCCCAGCTCCCTAAGATATTCCTTCCAGTTCTCTTCCTAAGCTTTCTATAAAGTTATCTAGCAGGTATTCATCAATGAGAAAAATTTTTGCTTAGTCAAATGTATTTGCAATTATAAACAAGGCATGAAATGTCCAAAAGCTGAAGTAATTCATTTAGGATAGCTCTACTACTCAGAATTCACAAGTAGTTCCTTCCCTTTTTAATTTTTCCCTTCAAAAAAAAAAAAAGATTATAAGAACCTATTTAAAATATTTCTTTTCTTTTATCAAAAAAAGAATATAAAGCATTAAAAATACTTGAAAATTACAAAAATTTTACTTATAATTGATCCACCCCCCAAAAACTTGTGTGTATTCTTTTCTAGTGTCTGTCTGTAGTTGTTCGTCTCCTTACATTACTATAATCAGTATACAAATGCCTATCATCACCATTTTCTTGTTGCTCCATAGTCATCACAATTATCTTTATAACGGCTGCCTATAATATCTCATGAGGTACGTTATTTTGTCTTTCTCTTCTGTCGGCTACTTTTATTCTTTAATTTTTATTCTGTTACAATAAATGTTTTATCTTTCTTGTATTGAATTAATGTCTTTTAGACTCAATTCACAGAAATTACATTACTGGGAATTTTTTTTCCTATAGGAATGTTTCTCTATGCCATCATTAGAAATTACAAATTGCCAACATTATAATCTGTCTTCAGTAGACCAGATAAATCTGTGTTTTTTAAGCTAAATATATTTAACCTGAGCCATAAAGAGTCACATTATTTTAAGACAGATGACCCCATGAAAAAACCAAGAGCAATACTGGGACTACTGAAGAGGCTGTGGAAAGTGGCCACTTCTAACTTGGGTGACTCTTAGAAATAATAAGGACCTGTCTCTTAAGCTTATAGTTGAGGCAGTGTGAAGAAAGAAAGGAGGACAATGGGCAGATAGAGGTGGACGACACAGTCTTATCTCTTCTCTCTTTTCTTCCTGGCTCAGCTTTCATGGAAAGTATTTTGAAGGAATTGAAAGTGTGTGTATCTTAGAGAAAATATCCATAGCATGTTTATAAAAGATCACTCTGGTAAGCTCTTGGCAAGCCTTAAGGATCATAGTTGTCATCTTTGCCTATCCTTCATAGTCTGGAGAAAATGAATGATGATAATGTTACTCATCTATAAAAGTTCAGTTTTCTCCATAAACACAGCTGTGTCGTGAGTTAAGCAAACTCAATATGTGAAAATTTAGATTGACTGAAAAATAAACTGAAGATAATTATTTGCACCATAAAAGAATTCTGTGCTTATAAATGATTCATCATGGAATTATTTTGAATAGTGAAGTCTGTTAATGATCCAGCAACACAATTCTGTTTATAAGCATGTGATTAGCGTGAAATTTTTAAGGCCTCATCAATTGCGTACAGAAAGGTATAACCATGCAGATGGTTCTCCCTTCTATTTTGTGAAGGAGTCTGTTTATTTTTTCAAAGACAAATCAGTTTCAAGTCATTATTTTATCGTTTAGATGTGAACTTAGATTTAAGCTAACTTTCCCCTTAAATTGACTCTTTAGGAAAATAATTCCTATTATTTCAATGCTAGTTAAATAATTTTACCTATTTGAACACCTAATTCTAGAAAATAATAATAGAGACATCATTTTAGGAAAGCTATGGTTAGTAATCACATCACTTGGGTTTCCATCATAACACTGCATCTAGTAATAATTCACACTCCATTACAGAATGGAGCCTAGAGGTAAAGAAAGTGGACTACAACGTCAGAAAGACTTGGATGATTTCACCACTTTGGGTTATACATGTAGATTTAATTTTTCAGAATTCAGCTTATGAATATGTAATTACTTTTGAGACTAATATGTTCATTTAAATCTGGCAAAGGTTGGGAGACTGAAGCAGGCAATGAGCTACCAAAAGGAATATAGGAACATTCATGTTCTCACCCCACAAGATGAGAAAGAGTTTCAAGAGATATTGTTAAATGTTACTGGAACAAAATAAATTCTCATTTAATGCTCCAAAAAGTAAAACAGAAAAAAAAATATAACAGCTAAAAACAATAAATGTACTTATCAAAAATTGTGAAAAGAAGAGAGAAATGGGATATAGTTAAAGTAAACTAAATCTTTATCTTCTATAGTGGAGGGGTGGTCAAAATATACTGTCTAACATTTTTAAATAAAGAAAATAGCATAACAGAATAAGCATCATACTTAAACTTGCCAATGAAACTACCAGAAGGACTAAATCTGAAATGGCTAAATGTGATTCTTTTGTGACGGAGAAATGAGAAAAGGTGATGTGCAGAATGTTGCTTTTCAACTAAGCTCTTTACTGTTGTACCCATTTTACTTTGATTTTAATAAAAAAAAAATTGTGCATGTATACACATAGGCATATAATCACACCAAAATCTTCAATGGCTCATGTCATCTTCATAAAAGAATGCAAACTTCTCAAGATGATCACAGGGCCATTTGTTACCTAGAACTGCTTGTCTGGTTGATCTTTTACACCAGTTTGTGATGTTTCCCTGCAATCCAGCCGTATTGAACAACTTAAAGCTCCGTCAGACTTGTCTTTTTTGCTTGCCCCTTAACATCTCTGCATTTTCATCTGCTTGTTAGTTGCCCACTGCCTCTCCCATCCATTTCCCATCTTTTCCCTTATCTGTTCTGTATTACAAGAAGCTGACCCCTGCAAAACATATTTTTAGATTCCTTTGCTTGGGCAGTGGGAGGCAGGGATGGGAATGTAAGAGAAAGGTAAAAATCGGGGTACTTTTTCCACTCATTGTTTGCTACAGGTAGCTTTCCTGGCAGTGCTGTGTGTCCTCAATGGTCCCAGCTCCCAGTAAGCAGACTTCTCCATGGCTTAATTTCCATCTGGAAGCCCCAGTTGTACCACTCCTGCCAGGTACAACCATCTCTTCTCTTATCTCTTCAGCCCTAGGAGCTGGAGTGGTTCTCTATAGGTGCTAATCTCTGAATTGCTTCACCTTTTGTTATTTGCTCTATCAACTCTTCGAGCCCTGTTGCAGTTACTTTTGTCTGTTAAATTCTTGAACTATACAGAGTGGGTTCCACTTCCCTGACTGATAGATCTCATTAATTCTATCTGTAAAGACTGAGATCTGAGGTCACCATCTTTAGGAAGCCTTCCTGGTCTGAGTTAGCTGGTCTTCCTCTCCCTCTGAGTCTTCTGTGATCATCACTCTTGCTTTCACTTTGTGTTGTAGTTGTCTCTTTGGTCTGTCTTCCCAGAAGAATGTGAATTTCTCAAGGGACAAGACCCTCTCACGTTTAACTTGTTTGTTTTGTATGAAATACTGACTGAACCCAGTGAGCACCCAGTAACTATTTGTTGAATGATGATATTAGAAACGTGGAAGATTTTCTTTTAGACTGACCATAGAGTTGACCTTTCAAATACAAATTTGACAGTCCTTTGGTGAAGTCCTAAGGTAGTTCTTATGAATGTCCACTGCAGTATTCTCTAAACTGCATCTTTCACCTGTGTCAGTGCCTCTCAAACGTTTTCCGCCATGACACCCAGTAAAATATACGCATTATATAGAGATTTCGTATTTAATAAAGAGTATTTCTAATTAGGCTTTGTTTGATGATGTGTATATAAATGCACAAGACTGGTACTTTCTATTCTATTCAACTCATTCTGTTATATTTTATTGAAAAAATTCTGATTGTATCCCTCTAAATTAATTTCATTAAAATTCAATAGTTCACAAAGTTTCTGTTGAAAGGGCTACCTTAGGGGATAGAGGTGGCATTTACTTACCCAGGAGATCTTCAATGATGCAGAAAGATTAATTCAGCTCTCCTCTTTTTAAATCGTTCCCTCAAATAGATTACAGATGCCTGAAATCCCACTGTGAAATCTTAGTTGCCTTATGTTAAAGATTCAATCCCTACGACGACGACCACCACCACCACCACCACCACCA
>NW_011888820.1:11246142-11272496 GCF_000151845.1 Pteropus vampyrus | reverse complement strand
TATATATATATGACTTCTAGATCTTTCTATAAGGGTAAGATTTGATAAATAGAGAGTGAAGAATGCGGAATACCTGAAGGGAAAGGGAAAAGGTTTCCTAATTTCGATATACAAAAAAGTACAGGTTTAAATCACTTCATAATTTTACCTTGAGCATTTGCTTGAACAGTTTATATATGTAAACTTGATAGTCCGGTTACTAGGAACTCATTAACCTTTCTATTGAGATATATACTTTTGAAGCTGATTTTTGATTCATTGAATTCTATCTTATAAAAAAGTTTGAAAATGTTTATAATCTTGACTTAGATGTTGCACGGAACAGGCTGCAAAAAACCCCAAAATATTATGGTCTCATTGATCAAATATTTTGGATCAGGCTTACTATCAAAATATCCTCAATAGATTTACAGGGCACTAATCCATCTCCCTTCCTTAATATACAGATATTGTTTTTCTTATTAGACATTCATGCACAGAGACAAAATAATTTTTTCTGAGGTAAGTTACAAAAGACCATCACTGAGCCATCTGTGAGCAATTTTACATCTGAAATGTATAACCAAGGTCAGGAAAAAAAACACATAATAGATGGCTCAGGGTCAAAGTCTACATTCTGAACTAAGAGGTAGATGTGATCCAAAACAAAAGAAATTTTGCATTCTTTTCTTTTGCTTCAGCTTCTAGAGACTATCAACTCAGGGTTTAATGGGAATAGGAGTGGAAAATGAATGCTTTCATATATGATCCTCCTTACAAATTTGGTATAGTTTAAAAAAATGGGTATATGTACCTGTACTGAGCTACTGTTTGCATGTGGCCTAAAGCAGAAACAAATTTTTTTATTGAACCAGACCTTCCCCCACCCCCCCACACAAAAAATTACTAGGAAAACCAGGGTATGTTTTAGCCTGCATGTGTGCATTCCTTGTACTTGCTGGAGTGGGGGTTAGTCTATTAAAAGGGAACTGAGTGGAGAAAAAGGAATAGTGTTAAGAGTTAGAAAGAAAGGGAGATAACAAGATGGAGAGGGAGAACACACATGAACATGTATTTATAGGACTGTTTCTCTCAGGAGTTTAGACCTTACCAAAAATATACAGCATTATGTTTCAGACGAGATTCTATTCAGAGCCTAAGGTTTTTTGTTTTTTGTTTTTATTTTTGACTGATAATTAGTTTGACCATAAAGGGATACTGTTATGGGTTGAATTCCCATCTTCTAAAATTCATACATTGATGTCCAAATCCTCCGTACCTCAGAATGTGACCTTATTTGCAAATAAGATCATTGCCAGTGTAATTGGTTAAGGTCATACTGAAGTAGAATAAGCCCCGAATCCAATATGGCTGATATGTCTTTATTAAAAGGAGAAATTTAGACATAAAAACAAGTATGTACAGAGGAAAGGTATATGAAGAGACATAAGGAGAAGTTGGCTATCTACAAGTTGAGGAGAGACACCTAGAACAGACCCTCCTCTCACATCTTGGTTTTGGACTTCTAGCCTCCAGTACCATGAGACAATACATATCTGTTGTTTAAGCCATACAGATTTTTTTTTTTTGTACTTTGTCATGGCAACCCTTGCAAACCAAGAGATACACAAACACAGATTTTAGTTTACTCACTAAAATTTAAATGGTGTACAAAACACTGAGCATTGCTCTAAGATAGGGTTAGAATGATGGGTTGCTTGGTCCCTGCCCTCAAGGAGCTCATGATCATAGTTTGGTGTTCAAAAGCAAGAACATTTTGTGAACCACCTTAACTGAGGAGAAAGTAGAAGGCAAAAATCACTGTCCCACTTGTAACAACAAAGAATCAAAGAGGAGAGATTAAGTGACTTCTTAAGCAGAATATCACAAGAGTGAATTGAACTTTTCTCACTTAATTTGCTCAGGAACAAATGGTTTAATTTGTAAGTAGGGGGAAAGGGAGTGAGAGTAGAGTATCTTGTTTAACTAGGGGTCATTTGGGGAGTTGGGTATTACACAGAGTGTGAAATATTGAAGTCCAAACATTTGTTTCACTCCGCTATTCTCCTTCTTTACACTTATGTACACATTTTCTTCTCTTCTCTCTACTGGTATTATGTTTGTGAGATGCTACGCATGGTGGGTTTAATAAATAATACCAATATTCCTCAGAATGGTGGAAAGGGAGTAAGAAAAAAATTGAATTGTATAAACATGAAGAAGACTCAATTATGATGACTATAAAATGTATTTGAAGTACAAAGAATCTGTTGTATCGAATCATTCTTTAGTAGAAATATTTGTTTTATGCCAGTCAGTTATTTGGTTATTTGCCATTTTTACTCTCAGGACTGAGAAATAGTTGGCAGTGTTTGAAAGGACATAGTCTATGCAGGCCTGTCTATAGGTTATAGTATTGGCTCCGAAAAACCCCGCTATACCTTATTGTAAGCATCTGCTAATGAAGATAACATTGTGTTAGATACTAGTGGTAAGAAATCAATTTAATTTTTGTTTTGCAATACCCTTTCTCCTTTTATGTAATGTATTAAATACTGATTTATCCATTAGAGGGCAGTGTTTCACAAATTTTAATTCCGTTGTCACCTGGGCTATTTGGCTAATTCCCTGACAAAATGGTAAAAAAAGCCTTACAAAATTTTCACTATTTCGATAACTGTTTAACTAGAGTTTAAGACAACATACACGAAGTATTTATAAGGACTATAAATTCCAAGAGCACCTCGGACACGTTTGTTCATTTATGTGGCACCTGTACATGTGATGACAAACGTACAAAATGTTTGTAGCATTTAATTGACAATGGTAAGGCTGTGTAGTAAAATGTTAAGGCATCAGGTTATTTATTGGGATTCATAAACTCTATATGTTCTTCAAATTTTTCATTGGCCTATCTAATTAGTCCATCCTTTCATACTTTTTGTATATTTTGGGCATAGAGAGAGCAGCCTACAACCCTTTGTACTATCAAACTAAAGAAAACTAATGTGTAAAGAAAGTTTTAGAAAAAACACACTGGCGATGCAGTGATTGCTTCAGGACAAGAAGTAGGTTTGAGAAAAGATGAAGCAAAATTTTCATTATTAACTTTTTAGTTTTGTACAGTTTGAATTTGATAGAAGAAAAATGATATTACGCATCATATATTTTTTATAAAAAGATGGACTTGATGGCACCCTCCATTTCAAATGTGTTATTACTAGAGTTGAACTTTATCACTTTCTTTCATTCCAAATTAATTGTTATGAATATATTTTAGAGGGAAATATTCTGCATACAATCATAGCTATTGGATTATAAGTAGAATATACAGAATAAAGTAAATATTGGCAATGGGAAATTTTATGCTATCAGTTATAGTTAGATAATTTGGGTGATTCCACAATTTGAAGATAGTAAGCCTTCTAATGAGATTTTTGCCATCCCCTAATTCTACACAAAATTGTTTTCTAAACTAGAATAAATTTAATAATTAAAGTATAAAGTTATTTAGTATAAAGCAAAAAAAATTATTAGATAAAAATGATAATAGATACTTAAATGAAAAAATTTTGACTTGTTTTCATTGTTGGTGGAAGCTCACATGCAGATAGTTATTGAGTAGTCATTCTAGTTTGCCTATTAAAAGGAACAATGATTCATTCTTGCAAATTCTGAAATTCCAAGATGTAAAGTTAAAACACACAGCCTGTCTATTCCATTGTTATACCATAGTGCCTTCCCAAGCCCTTTCCACTTTTTTTTTAATGCCTGTGATCTTCTTAGTTTTTGATGAGACTTTAGGAGGTAAACTTATAGGCATATCTAGCCATCTGATATTTTCTGCTTCCTGGATTCTGTTCATAAACTTTAAAGCTGGGAGACATTTGTTAATGACTGGAAGTAAAGTAGGTATTATGTAGCTTATCCTTCTGAGCAGTTTTCTTTTCTAACTAAATTATTTGGTCCTCCTGAGTTCTCTGTCTATAATAGGGCTGAAAGAGAAAGTTTCCAAAATTTAAAATATTCCTGGTCAAAGATCTCAGCTATTTGGAGCATCTACAAATGGTAGCCTGGACGACTTATAAGGAATAAATAAATGAAACAGGATTCTTTCACGTATTTGCATAGTCATCCAACAATATTAACTTCGCTCTCCTCTTATGC
Organism: Pteropus vampyrus; assembly: GCF_000151845.1. Classification (NCBI taxonomy): domain Eukaryota; kingdom Metazoa; phylum Chordata; class Mammalia; order Chiroptera; family Pteropodidae; genus Pteropus; species Pteropus vampyrus. The sequence continues at coordinate 11,268,350 of NW_011888820.1, read as the reverse complement.
TCAAATCTATGAGTAATATGCACTTTGGTGGGACAGGACTGATGAGTGAAATGGCCGAAAGGGAAATCTGTGGCCTGGGAAATTCTGTGAGTTTAATAACTTAATAGCAGTGTGAGATAACAAGTCTAGACTATATAAATTGAAATGCCATTATATACTTTAGAATAATGGGAAGATCTGGAAAATGCATTTACCTAATTCATTTGAAGCCTATGAAAACACCAGAAAACTGATCTGCAGGATAAATGTATATTCTAATGCTCATGTATTATGATCATTCCTGAATATCTGGATCCTCAAAATTAATTGATTTATTCCTTCGGCTAGGTCTTTCTAAGCCCACAAACAATGTTTGTCAGTCTCTTCATAACTGGATCTTCTAAGGTGAACTGAACTGAGTAACGGTACCTTTGTTATTCATTCTGTTCACCTAAAATCAATGTCAAAACCATGCCAGAGTTGGGTGAGTCTCTCAGGGAAAAGATAGAGCTGTCCCTCTGCCAGGCCAGAAGGTGGGGCATTAAGAATGCATTGACATATTGCGAGTTGGGAATGTACAAAAACCTAAGAACTGAACGAGAAGAGGAAACTGAGGCCATTTCTGATTGACAGGTCATTCACTTCCCCCAGTGTTCCTTCTATTCCCATAGATCTTTTACAAACCATGACCACTCTCAAGTTCTTCTAGTCTTGCCAGCTCTCAAAGAAAATAGCCTTGCCAATTGCTTCCCTGAGAACAGAGGCTCACTGGCATGAACTCCCTCCAGTTCTCTCCTTTCCCACTACAAACTTTACCTTATGTTTGCTACGTCTAACCTCTTTTCTCAAAAGGAAGACTGCCTCTACCACTTTTCTAGCCTTTCAGATTGTGATCTTCATCTCATTCCATTCCATCCAAAAATCATACCGCTCCATCAACCAGTGTCTTATTTTCCCTTAACATAAAATTACATTCAAAATTTTCACTTAAAAAAAACCCAAAACTGTCTTTGGTACCCTACATACCTAAAGTGTAATTAACACATCAACATCTTACTTCTTTTACAAAATTCTTAAGTAGTAAGTAGCCTATACTCCCATTCTGTTATCCTGATTTTAGGTCTATGCCTCCACCAGCTATAATCTATTCTTGATTTTTTATTTATTTATTTATTTTAGTGTACTTTCCCTCACAAAGCTTCTGGTGACCTTTAATTAGTCCCCTCTATACTTGAAATTTCTACAGTATTTGACACTCACCATACCTAAAATTCTCTCCATGAAAACTTCTGTAACATCACATCTCTTGGATTCCCTTTACTTCTTTGACGGTTCACTTGATGGCTCCTCTTTTTCTAAATCAGTGCCTCAGAAGTATATGGAACATACAGATGTTGTTCATAGAACAATGTTGAACATAGAACATTGTGTGTTCTACCCAAAAGTTTATGATTCAGTAAGTCTGGGGCAGGGCCTGAGAATTTGTACTTCTAACAGATGCTGACTCTGATGCTGCTGGTATGAGGCCCACTGCTTGAAATGGACATGTTCTATTCTTTTTATCTGCTTTGATCCTATTTTATACTCTTTTATTAAGAGAATTCACCTATTCCCATGAATCTTCTGTTACCTGTATACTAACGATCCCCTCCTAAATCTATATTAAAGTCCCAATCATTCCCTTCCTGAACTCCTCATCCAGGTTTACTACTGCCTACTAAATGTCTCACCCTTGCTTATATATTTTACAGGCCTCTCAAAAGCAATATGTTAAGTATGGTACCCATTGTGTCTTCCATACCAAATGAACTCCATTTGTGATCGTTTTGTTTTATCATAAGCACCAACCCACCTGCACAAGTAACAAACCTCAAGTCAAGTTTTCAACCCTTCTTGCCCACCCCCCATATATAGTAGTTCCCCAAATCCTGTAAATTCTACCTCTGATATATTCCTCTGCTCTCGTTTTCTCCAATTTTCTTGTCTGTTATATCACAAAAACATCCTTGTTGAATCCCCTGTTCTCCCTTTCTGCCATCCAGTTCTAAAATTCATCTTTCTAAAATTTATATCTGATCATGTCATTTAATCCTTCCTTAAAAATAAACATTTTAATGACCCTTTGCTTTTCTATAGTATAGAGTTATAATGTCTTAACATGACATTTATAATCTAATTTCATCTTGTGATTCTTCCCTTTGTTTCTAGATTTTTGATTATATCTGAGAACCTACCATATCCAGAATTAACTGCATAGAATTCATTCATGTGTATGCTCGCACTGGATCACTCCCTTTCGCTTGTTGTTCCCATTCACTGACACTCACATGTCTTCTAACTCGGCAGAATTAATATTCCTCTCTTGGGCTCCCATGCCATTTTGTTTATATATAGCCTGTATGAACTTTGTACCTGGTACTGTGGGCTGCTATATGTATGTCAGTCTACTCTGCCAGGTCGGAAAATCTTTGAGGGCCTGAGCTGTGTATCAGTCACATTCGTATCCCTGGTACCTAGCCCAGTTCTCAGCAGATAGAAAGCCTTCACTAAAGATTTAGTTTGAACTAATGCCCTACAGTCAAACAAATGTCATAAGGTAGTATAGGCAGATAACCATGAGAACTGGATTTCTACCCATTGAGGCTGGGAATGTGGATTTTTATTTCTCTTTCCCCAGCACTACTAGAATTGGAGTAAGTGCTCAAGTATCACTGATGTGCCCTAACTTGAATTGCCTAGTGATTAGTTTAAAGAACAAGTTCCAAATGAGGTTTGTATAACGTATCTCCTGAAGCACTATCTCTCCAACTTTGATTTGTCTTTTGAGATTGACATTTGCTTTTAATCTTACGGTAGAGCTATGATGTACCACCTCTTTGATAGTCCATTATTCTTCCATAGAGCTTGTCACAGCTCTTATTCATGCTTGTCAAGTGACTGACCCTATTTGGGCCTCAGTCTCCTCATTTCTAAATCAGATAGAACAACAATTTCTACTTCATAGTCTCTGGTCCGAGTTTTTAAAACAGCCTCTTGACTAGACTTTTTGCATTATCCTATCCTTCTCCTACTTGTTAAGTATTTAAATGAGTTAGTTTAAATATTAAATGAATAAGTACACACTAAGTGCTCAATAAGTAGTAACTATTTTTAATGTTAGCTATATTTTGAATCTCTTCCAAGGACTCGCAGCACAGAACTTCAAAGACTAAGGTTTCTAGGGTGTTTGTATATGTTAGGATATCTATATTTTATATATAATCATTAGAGATGCAAACTTGTTTTTAACCATCGGGCCTGGAATTGCCAAAAAATGCATTTGAGCTCTTTAGATACTAGAAATGTGCTTTACGTGCCTTGTATAAACTGACATGTTACCATACAGAAATATATCCCATTGTGTATATCACATGAGAGAGCAATGTGTCTATATCATCATACTGCAGTTCTTAATAATAGTTTTGGGATAGCAGATGTTGCTATGCTGAAAACTGTATTGAATCTATTTTTTCTCTTTATTAATACAATTTGTACTTTCGCCTTAACCCATAAACTGATTAAGTTGTCTTCTGGGAAAGAAAATGAATAAATAATGGTAATTTGACATCATAATCTAAAATCACTCAAACACCTTATCTACTCCACACAAAGGTCTTAGCCAAAATATTTTCCTATTGAAAACTTAATTTTATTCTGCATTTAGAAAATAATCATTCATTCTTGTAGCATTCCTGGGTTTTAAGAGAGATAATTCCAAAACTCTATCCTCGCTTCACCCCGTGAAATTTGAAACTCTAAAGGGAACCTGAGACACCAAGAGGTTAAATGGCTTTCTCAGGACCACACACCACGTTAGGGTCAGAGCTGAGGTTAGAAACTGCAAGTTTCTCCATTTCTTTCTTAAGTGTTTCATGGGGCTACCCTTTCTCTCTATTTATTTAGGTGTAGTAACTATGCCGGGCACCAGTGAGTGGGGTTTCATGGTGTGACAATAGATATTTAAAAGATGACCTTTTAAGAAAGTGTTTTGTGCCCTTTGTTTAAAGTAACACAGATACACTCTCAAAATAAATTTTTCTCAACATTTGTCTGGATCTGTAAGTCTGTGTGTGTCAACATAGCAGGTAATCCAGCTTCAGGACATATGTGTATCTTGTTTGGTCCTTTATGAAAATCCCTTTCCCATAGCCATTTTGTTTTATATTTTTGTAAGAAGTATACAATCCATCTCCAAATTACACCTTGAAAAATAAGAGGAAAACATTTACTTACCGTTATGGGATACGACCTTTGTGATATAATCAACTATCCAACAGCTTCCATCAGACAGGGATGCCATGTACAAATGAGTAGGCCATTCAGTGACCAGCTCTAGGGCAAGTCATTTCTATCATAGTCTGTATGAATGATGCCCTCTGGAGTACAATGCACAACACGTGTGGCTATACACCATAGTCCTACTGATGAAGTTGAAAGTTCTATCTATGTGCAGAATAATTTCTGGCTATGTCTTTTTGCTTAGTCCATGAAAGATGAAAGTATTGACTGATATCTGCCAACCAAATGTTTAAGAAAGTATTGTAATACATAGAAACAATTAAAATTTATTCTTGAATTTTTTTTTTACTTATTTTTAAAAATCCTTTTTCTCTCTTTTGTTTTCTACTATCACTATATCTCAACTTTGCCACTGGAGTTTTATAGTATTTTATTATTTGTTTTTCTTCCTTTAACTTTTCTCCTCAGAAAAATAGTTAATGCAGTTGTATATCATATTGCAGTTCTAAATAATGAACATGAGAGAGCAAATTTTCACTGTGCTTAATCTATTTTTTTTTTAATAAAAATATTTCACTTTAACCCACAAACATTGTCACCGAGATAATTTAATTTTTACTTGGATTTAGCTCTTATGGCTCTCCCCCAATAAGTTCCTTTCTCCTTTCCTAATTTCTTTTTAATTCACTTTATTATTAGTTTATTTTTGGAGTTGGATAGAGTAGATAAAATATCAAGCCAGGGCAATTTGAATCCAATTCTAGTGGTTCTGCTATAGAAGTTCTGTGATTATGAGTCTAGATGTTCATCTGCCTCATCTGAAAAATGAAAGAGATGGATCAAACAATCTCCAATGCCTCTCCTAGATTTAAAGATTTGTGTGTCAATGAATTCTTTTTACTTTTTTACAGCATTGGATACATGGCAAGTTATTTGTGGCTTAAGAAAATACTATCTGATACACACACACACATATCAGATCTGATACACACACACACACACACACACACACACATACACACACTGACATTTAGGTTCCACTTTGACCAATAATCTAAGCTGTAGCTGAAAAAGCACTTAGGATCAGCTTTATGAAATCCTTAGAAACCACCATTGTCCCAGAGAGGCAGAGTGGTAAGTTGAAAGATGACCTGAGACTGGACAATGACAAAGGAGTCCAATTTCTATCTTCTTCTTATTATTATTCTAGTATTATTCTTATCCTTATTATCTATGATATATTACTTAAGCTCACCTGTAAAATGAAGATGATATCTAACTCCTGGGTTTTTGTGAGACTGAAATGAGCTAATTCTGAGACACCATGTGTCACTGAGGCAGCATTCAGTAAGTGTTAGTATCCCTTCAGTCTTTTGCCCACTCAAAGTAAAAAGAACACTGTAATACACAGATCAAAGTTTTATTTGGGTGGGCTAAAGTTTAAAAATATTCGCTTTAATGGAGGTATGACTTATTTCTGGAGTCATAAATAATAGCCCAGATTAACTGATTCATTAGTAGGCAATCAATCCAAAAATCGTTGAGAAGCTGGGAATACACTTTGGTCTGAGTGACACTTGAACTCACTATCATGTGGTACAACATGGAGCCCTGTCTCATGTCTTCTCAGCATGTGAAAAAGCATCAGCAAGCTGTCTAGAGCTCCCTGGCATGACTTAAAAATTGGCATGCACATTCTTGTTTAATGTGCTTAGACAAGAATTATATCTATTTTTAAAAATGTTTTGAGATATCACTGTAAGGGCAGTTGAAATTCTTCATCAAATGAATGGTAGTAATTTAAGACATATTTAAAAAGCAGTTTGTTTTCATTTATTGAATGAATGCAAAGGATAGCCTGACAAAGGAAACCTCACAGATTGCAAATGAAACATTTAGTAAAGGAATGTACTTTTCATTTTACAGATTTCCAAAGAAATAAATAACTCACAGGTTAAATGTAAATCTCAACAAAAATCGTAAAGGGTTTGCAATTCCCTCATTGATCTTAGGTAACCTAATGGCTCAGGTGTCCTGAAATAGCAATGATAAAACACAAAACAAGCATCATCTTTTAAAAAACTCAATATTAAAGTTTGAGAGAACATACTTCCAGAACTCTCCACTCTTTCACTTACTATGTATAGAGCACTGCGAAAAAAGTACATATGTCCATTGGGTCTCCCTCGTAACAAAAAGTATATTCCATAGCCTCTTGATGTTAAATACTTCTTTGTTCATTTCCAGGGATAATATCTACTTCTCAGAAATCTCAGTCTCAAATCCCAGAATTGCATCTCTTGGCCCTCACTTGCCAGGCTTGTGTTATATGCCTGCCCTTGAATCGATTATATCCAAGGTATGAACTATGAAGATTGGTCCGAGTCAAGACTTAGTAGAACTCAGGGTTGGATGGTAAATCCCTGGCAAACCACATGGCTGGGAAATTCAGAGTGAAGGTAGGAAGGAGTGAAGGGGAAAGGATGAGGAGAGACAACTAACAAATATCCACCACACTGATTCTCTTAAGCTCTTTGCAGTAGTAAGGCCAGTAAAAGAAAACTTATAATGCCAGATCCCTTTTCTCTGCAAAATGAATAGTTCCTTAGACTGTTCTGATTAGAAAAGGCACTCTGGATTTAATGTTGTCATTATTACTGTGGGATTTAAGACAAAGATCCTCTGGATCCCCCTTATTTGCCCTATGTACCATAGATTCTGGTTGAACTGAATGATCATGACCCATCCAATTCGTCACCCTGCCTGGGGGAGAGCTGGGTGGAAGTAATCACTTTGGATATTATAAACATATTACCAGTAAACCCATTTTCTCACTTTACAGATGGTCTTTCTGTTATTTATGTAAATAAATAACAATATAACCTGTGAAGTTTCTCATAACTTTACAAATGACCTCATGGTTAAATATCTTTAGTGTTTTTTCATGATTCATTGCAAATGCATTCCTAAATAAATCATGTTTTTCATCTTAAAAGGTTTTTATATTCTACATGAAGTTCCCTATTGTTTGTGTTCCCCTCCTCCCACAGCATTTTAGGATTTCAGAGAGAAAAAGGAATTATGTACAAGTGAAATGGAAGTGAATGAATTGATAAAAGTTAGAAAACCACATTTTTTTGAGATTCAGTTTTGATTTTCTTCTCTAAATTATCAGGGTACAGGCTTTGATTGACATTATTATCTCCCAAACCAGCCCTATTAGTTTCAGAAAACAGCTACTGCTTTCAGTTTGTATTCAGTGATATTGTATCTCTCAGCCTGTGAAACCTTATATCCTGAATGATCCTGGGCTAAGCCTCCCACACTACTATTAAAGGTGTTTGGGAGACCGACAGCAAGATTCAAAATCAACTACTCCACTTACCTACTACCTGTCTAAACTCAGGCAAGTTATAGCACATTTCTAAATCTTGGTGCTGTGAAATGGCAATGACAATAAATAGTCCACAGGAATTTTGTGATGAAAGAATAAAATAATACACACAAGGAGCTCAGTATGATGCCCGGAGCAGAGAAAGAGCCTCCTGACATATTAGCAGTTACTGTGAGATCCTTTTATCTTGAAAGCATTCTTCTAGAGATGTTCCCCAATATCGTTTTGGAGGTAACAAAGCCTGTGAATATCACAAATCTTGAAAACTTGCTTGGTCTTGTTCCAGTAAAATATGGAGAATGTCATTATGTATTTGTACGTAATTTGTAGCAAATTATGCTGTTTTATGTTAATTCTAGTGCTCTACTGTCTAGAGAGGTCTACACAGCTATTAAGTGAAGTGAGCATTTCTTTGTGAAGTCTGATAGAATAATTCAAAACAGCTGGTTGTCTCCACCAGTACAAGGAACTGAACAACTGCCAAGTGTCTGCTTAACTTGCTGCAGTATAGACAGAGAATCAATGTTTGCACATCCTAGAAATATGCTGTGCCTAACAGCAGCAAAAGAAAGGAATTTTTAGTTTGCTGTTGGAGGGGTAGAGTAAATCTTCAAACCCAGATCGATGAGAGGGTTATTTTAACGTGGAAAATTCTGACTAATATGAATGGACTTCAATTACTCTTCCCTTTTTTCCAACTAATGACATAATTTGGCTGTTAAAGAAGGTTTTTGAAATGCTTGATATTTTATTTCCTTACACCCAATTCTATCAATCTTTCACACAAGTTGGTGATAGTTACAGAGGAAAGCAGAGGATGAATACGGTTTTTTGTCTACGTACCCATTCTTAGAAAGAGAGAGCTTAACCATGAACTTAAAAAACTTAAAAAAGCTTATACATGGAAGTCTCTTGGAAATATGGTTATGGTCCTACTTTCTAACTAAACTAAAGAAGATACCATACCTAGGAAAAGAATATAACATTTACTCAAGCTAAACAGCAATTCGGAGTTCACAGCAAATTCTAAGTAGTTGATGGAAGTAGGAATATATTTGCTATTTTTAAAGAATATTTTCCTCCTTCTATTACCTATTAATTAACATCCTATATACTATTTAGTATAAGGGAATATAATCATGTAAAAATTACTGTTAAGGAATATATTTGTTTTGGTTTCTAGATTTAAATACTAGCTTCCCTTCTGGAATCTTTTAGAATTAAACAGATTTTTTTTTTTTAACAATAAATTTATTGGCAGCCATAGACTGATGTCACAATGGTGTTAATAAAGAAAATATGATTAAAAAGCTGTTGTGACAGCTGTTTTCAAGATGTGGTCAAATCTTAGACGATGGTATCACTTTCATTTAAAAGTGCATTTATTATTTTTCCTAGTATATTCTGCCATTTATAAGTGTCTTTTATAACAATTAATATGATGTCAAAGGATGCTTAAAATTGAACACCTCCGGAGTTGTGAATTACGGATTTTATCCTTCTTCTGCTACATGTTTCATTTCCAGAAGAATCACTGTGCTCTACATTTTCTGCAGATCAGCAAATTATTGCTTTACTAGACAAGAGTTTTAAAGCCTCAGATGATCTTTTTAGTTAAAAAGTATTTTTCTATCTCTCACGATAATTTTCCAATCTTGCCAAGGATAAGGAAGTTAATTGTTCACATTTAAAGACTTGTAGAGATGATTTGCAGCTTGAGTGATGATTTAATAATACAGTGCCTTAAAGGGCTCGTTAGCACCTGAAAGAATTCTGCACCTCTGACACTGACCAGATTGCATCCAGCAGACACCCATGATCTGTGAGGATTTACTATAGAATATTTAGTGTCACTGAAATTAGTGAATCTAATTCTTCAACATAAAGGTCTATTGATTGACCTCAACTGCCATGTTAGCTGTGGTCCTTACCAAGCACAATCTTTCCCAAAATTATACTGAGATATTTTTATAACAGCGATCAACGTGAATCACATGACATCATAGATGTTTGCATTTATTGTGACAGTTTTTCAACAAATGTCAATTATTGGTCTTCTTCTGACATACTACGACAATATAAAACAATTACCGTAATTATAAGTCATTACAACAATTGCCAAATGATAGGATTGAAGTGTTTTAAGGTAGATAAGCCTTTTTCTGATTTGTACAGAGGAGCCACTTAGAACCATATAGGTTCAAGGTCTTTTTCACTACCATCCCCAGTTCAGTATATTCGAGTCCCACAGCCCCTCTAACACATCAAACTCAAGTCTATTCTTGGAAATTTGCATTACTGTTCATTCTACTGGGATTGCTGAGATTTTCCAGGTAGTTGCCTGGTTTCTTATTATTCATAACTCAGCTCAATTGTCACAGCCTGAGAGGCAACTCCTGACCAACATATCAATGCCTTATGGTATAAGCAAGGACTAATGTTGAATTTTTGTCTTACCATTATCAATATTATTCTATAAAAATATTTTCTTTATTTGGTCACTTTTTAATGGTCTGTTTCTCTCATTCTCACTAGGATTTAAATTTCATGAAAACAGAATTTGTCTATTTTGCTGCATCCCCAGGAACCTTGATCGGCACATAACCAGTGCTTAACAAAAATTTTTTGTTAAATGAATGCATGAAAGGATTTTTATGGAAGATTTTTCTTAGGCTAAGCAGTCAGTAAACTAAAATATGACCGTGGATTCTGTGAGACCACCAGTGATCTGTGTTGTCAGATATCATTTTAAGATTCCATTTATGAAACTTTGCTTTGGAAGAATGATATTAAAGATATTGTTCTCAACATTAACATGTTCTAGATATAGAGAAAAAATTCTCATAATTCTCTGTACCAGAAAGAGGGATAATTTCTCCTGAGCAGCTGGTTTGTTTTTCTTTCTTGACATTGAAACTCATAATGATTAATCCTGTTTCCTTCTTATCTTGTTTGCTAGGAAATTCAGAGCCAAATTTATGGTTCATCTTTAGTAAATATACAGCATGTATTTTGTATATTAAGCTTACTTCTTATTTTTCTATCCTTATTTTCTGTTTAATTTCCATTAAATTTTCTAGCCAATTTCCTCTCTCAGTTCTCATTTATTTGCTTTATCAAATTGCATGATTCTCTGTAATCATATGATTTGGAACAAGGCAGGGTGAAAATACATTTTAAAGTGTGATTATATTCCAAAAAGCACTATGTTATTTTTGGATCTTGTATTTTGAGGATGGAGGTAGAGCTCTGAGTGACACAGAGCCCTTGGGATGTAAGCAGGTGTGCTGTAAAGATAAATTGGAGAACTTTCCTTTAGCAACTTGTTTTTTGGCCCCAGTATTTAAGATGCTCCATATGCTTGGACAAAATCGTCTTCCTAAGAAAAATATAAAAATTACTTTTTGGACATTCAAGGAGGTGAAAGAAAAATCCAGATTGCTTTGAAGGGCGAGCCTGCAGTGCAGAAGGGTATAAACACAACCCCAGATGCCAGATGTTTTAGCATAGCAATGTGAAGAAATACTCCTCTTTCTTTATTTACACTTTACAGCAAATATTTTGCAAAGAGAAAGCAAAGAATGTTGATGTTCCACCAGTTAAGCTTCAAGCATAACAAGGTCCCAAGTTCCAAAATGTCAGCATTTCTTGTCATGTACTTCGAAGCACTGTGTAGTGATAAACATCTGACATTATATTTTCTGCTGTTCAAAAACGTTGATTATTAGCATCCTAGAGGAAGGAAGTAAAGCTTACAACACTGATCAACTTCTAGCTCTATTTTAAGTTGCAAAGAGCTAGATAAAGTGACATCATTGTTACTTTTTTTAATCAGGGGGAAGAATTTGCTAATTTACACACACACACACATACACACACATACACACACACACACAGAGGAAAACCATTTTTTCCTTCTAGCCGAGTGCTTAAACTTTCTTCAGACGATATTATTAGATTATAGAACCATCTTTAAATTTGGTCATATGTTTGATGATGAGAAAATACTCTTTGTGGAGGTCTCACTATTCTGAAAACTAGTGCATTTAATACGATTCCTTAAAAGAGACCATTTGGATTTTGTTACCAATTTTAGGTTTTATTTCTTATTCTCATTAGTAAATCAAATGAAGACACAGTAAATCATATACTTAATAAAACATCAAAGACAGGCTCGGCTGGGAGTGACTACCAGTACTGGTTCCATCAAATCTGTCAGGAAGGGTCTGCTGCTTGGACAGTATACTTTAATAGGTTGAGAGAGATTGAAAGAAGGACAGGGCTTCATAAATCTCACATAGCAACAATTTATTATTCCAGCATACACTCAGCAAGCAAGGGAAGATAATACAAGTATATTCTACACACAATTCATAACAAAGATGAATATATTATTTCATCCTTCAGAGTGGAAGGTCATATTAAATTATATTTCAGAGACTCTTAAAAAATTGCCCTTTTTATTCATAACTCTACAATGTAGAGAATGCAGTTCAATAAAAGACCAAAGAAAAAGTAAGGTGCTAGGATGCTATAGACCAGTTTATCAAACTGAGACCTTCTAATAAAAAGATCAAAGAAATCAAGCCTTAACAGGAATCTTTACTTCAGGCACATGAAAAGATTCGAAGTCACACCAAAGTTTTGTCACTGCCCTTCAGGTGAGAAAATAATCTAATCTGATCTTATGAATAATGAAGGCCATAGCAGGAGTCTGGGGTCCTGACCTTCTAAAAAGAATACAGAAATATGAAGCAGGCCTAATAAGAGGCCTTATCTGGAGATGTAAGGCTAATGAAAACAACTGGAACAAAGAGAAGTTAAAATGGGTTTTTGAGATGACTGGGATATTTATCTCATACTTTGTTTGGAGGGGGCGAATACGATCATATAGCAAACTGAAATTAAACTTTTTTTCTATTTTTGACTTTTTCAATATGCCTTACAATGCATATGTGTTTCTAAATGAACACATCATTTTATACTATCTTTTACATATGAATCTGCTATCATTGAAGTAACTTACCATCGTTAGAACTGAATCCCTTCCCCTACTGTCTTGCCTGTCTCTTATCCCCTTAACTTAACCACTGTTCCTTCCAAAATCATGCATTTGCAAGCTGACAAGCTAAGTTTGACTTAGGTAAACATGTATTAAAGCAGTTAACTGGCCCACATGGAGTCAAACCCAGTACCTTGACTTTATTCTACTAGACTCTAAGAAACCCATTACCATGTCCTATAAAGGATGAATGCATAGCCACATGATTACATCTTAATTTAGTTTTTGTTTTAGAGATTAGGCATTTCTTGTTTGACCATCATTAAATCTAGGATTAGATTATATTCATAACTAAAATTAGGGACCTTAAAATAGCACAGAAATAATAATTACACCAAATTCAAATGTCATCTGAGTGAATTTTTTTCTTCTATCAGATTATTCTTATGTCTTTTTTGTTGTTAAACTGGTTCAAGCTTCTGTTTTAAACAGCATAGGTGTTCAGGGGGAAATAAGTGAAGCTTACTGGATTTTTCTCTGCCTTTTGTCCTCCATACAAGGAGGGTGAAAATGCATCAGTCAGGGAGTGCTGACTTTGTCTGTAATAATGTCTTTAGTAATAAATACTAACATTTCTTCCCAAGTAACATCAGGCAGGAGGGAAGAAAACATGAATTCTAAATCTGATTCTCACAATTATTTCATCTTGTACAATGACTGGTTCTTTCTGAGTCTATATGCCAGTATTTTTGTCATGCCCTTTAAAAACTTCATCTCCTTTAATTGTCGTAATAGTCATTTGAGGTAAGTACTATTATTCCCATTTTACAAATGGAGAAAATGAGGTACAGAGAGATTAAGTAACTCACCCAATATCATGCAACCAGGAAGTAGCCTAAGCTCTTTCCTCACTATACTAACTGGCTTTGATTAATCATTCACACCATGTACATCGCTACTCCCCAAATAGAATGTTCCAATTTGCGTAGCAATTGGCAAAATAATTGCGTTACTATTAAAAATCATTTTATTTGGCTACCCTTTAAAAAAATTCTAAGTAATCATCGCATTTAATTGGGCCAAAACACATTCTAAATGGTCACTTGATGTGTTAACACATTCTAAGACTTTTATTCTCTTCTGGATTGTTTTGTTCTTGAGCTATTTTGTTTTTTTTTTTTTTTGTTTTTTGAAAGGTCTGCTATTTTATTTAAAAAAATAGACACCAATGTTTATGCTTTCTAAATTTTGGAAAAAAAATTATTTATAATATATAATATGTTCTTATAAGTTAGTCACTATCTTTCTTGCTTTATCTTTGCAATGTAAAATATTAGTTAGGTATTTTTTTTTTCTCTCATGGTCAGGAATTTTAGGGAGAGAGATAAGTCACCTCCCAATCTCTTCTATGGATAGGTATTTACCTTTCTTTGTCCCTCTTGTAAAAACTTCTATCTGTCATATGTTTTTATTTTTATCAAACTTTTATCATTGTCTGTACTCCATTTCCTAGTCTGGTAATTGCTACAAATAGAATGATTTGCCATTTTTTACACTGAAGTTGAATATCTGTGTTTGTTTGACATATAGAAGCATAATAGTTATCTGGTGATATTTCATTTTAGGGGAACTTACAATTTTTGTTTAGTATATGCTGAACAATATTGATTATTTTATAACTATGTTTCCTTGTGGACAGTCCCATGAATTTGTTCTTCAGGAGATTAAATTAATCAATTAATTTCAATAAGGCATCTTGTTATTAAATTTAAATTAGAAGTAAATTTTAGCAGCATATAAAGTGTTTATATTGCATTGTTGGAGCTATGTAAAAAAGCATACAGAAAAGTGCTCATTATCCTAAAGACATAAAAATACACCAATGATAAAGGAACTAGTGTGGTACCAGGAATAACTTTTTTAACTCCTACTTTTTTGTATTTTCTAGACTTCCCCTATGTCATTCTTATTTGCCACTATGACCTTTCATACCTAAAAAGCCCATGTTTAGAGATGACTACAGTGGAGGCAGAAGCTCACAGGCCACCGATACTGACATTCTTGGGACCACGCCAAAGCAGAGAACACTTTTTCCTCTTCATTCAGTGCATCTTTGAAATCCAGACTCTGACCTGGGGGATGTAGATTCCTTGGAACTCAGGGGCAGATTTTGCAATTGGGTCTGCAAGGAATTTTCTACTTTTTATAGAATTGTTTTAATGCATTAATAGAGAAGAGGCACTCTGTTTATATTGGTAGAATTTCAAACACTTTCGTTTCATGGCCTCTTTATTGTGTTTGGAAAGCAATAACCTACTCCCTGGGGTCACTTTTAGGAATGACAGGACTTCAGCCCACTATACGCAGAGATTGTTAATATTGTCTGCATTTGAGAAGGTTAAGCATTTCACCAAACTTGAATTGTTTCTATGATTAGAATTACAGAATCCTAAAGATCGAGGGATAATATTGCCTTATTTTACATTTAAGGTAACAGAGATTGGGAATGGTTAAAGTGATTCATTCAAAATAAGAATGAGGAATGGAAGCAACTCTCTGTAATGCTATGCAAGGCAGGCAGATCTGCATTTCTATCGCATCTCACCCCTTCCTAACCATTTGGGTTGGCTTCTTATCCAGTGCCACCTCCCTCAGGGGATATCATGAGATTAAATGAGATCAGGTATGTTAGGCTCCCCACTTCCACCTATGGCCAAGCCCAGGCCTTCCCTGTGTCCTCTGCAAATCTCTTGTTTTTTGTTCTGTTCTATAAAGAAAAGAGGGCTGACTTAAAAATAAAGGAAATATATGCATACTTAATTCTGATAATGTCAATTTTCATACTCCTCCACCTCAATTAAAAATTTTCAATGTCTCTTTTTTATAAAAGTTGAATAAAATCTAAGCTTTTAAATATAGTCCACAAAGAACTCCAGGATTTAGCCTTTGTTTCCTTTTCCAAGGATGTTTCTACCTTGCCTCTCCCTTCACAAACCTCATCTCCAATCATGCCTTTGCTGAGTCTCTGGGGGGAAATAACATCTCACCACAAAATTCATCTTTCAATTCCCACCCCATGTTCCCTCCTCTATGAATCCCTCACTGCTCTCACTTCCCCCCCCAAAAGATGCAATTTTTAAAAATTCCCATATTCCACAAAAGCATGGACTCTATTTTACTCACTTTTGTGCCCCTACGACTTGATGCCTAGATCCCAGAACCAAAGCAGACAATATTAAATGTGTCTTTAAAATTGAGAGGCATTATAGTTTAGCAATTAAGAGCACAGACTCTAGGCCTACATTCCTTGAGTTTAAATGTTGGCTCCACTATTTTCCAGTTTCTGTGGCTTTAGGCAAGTTAATTAAGGTTTTCGTCCTTAGTTCCCTCAGATGTAAAACAGGAATCAACATAATACCCACCTCATAGGGCTGCACTGAGAGTTAATATATTTTAAACAACTGAAATAATTCCTGACATATGATTAGTGCTGTTATTACTAATCTATCTATCTATCTATCTATCTATCTATCTATCTATCTATCTATCTACCTATCATCATCATCATCATCATCATCATCATCATCTAAGCTACTGTAGAACAGGAGCAATGTCTTTTCAACATAATTTATTAAACTCTACATAACTACTACAGAGGAAAGTATTTTTATATAGCACAAGGAAACATAAGCTAATCAAATTTTCATAAAAGATTCTATTCAAGAAATATTCTGGCTCTCTACTAATGTAAAACACACTATGTTATGCTCAGGGAGCTATAACTAAGAATAAATCAAGAGCCTAGTTTTCAAGCTCACAGTGCAATGGAAACACAGACATATACACACAGAATAGGAACACTTTGGGAACTAAATGAAGATGAACCAAATGAAAACAAGTTAAGGTTATTTATTCAGAGCTCAGTATAGCAAGGGAGTCAGCCACTGTCATTTGCATTTGGTAGCGACTAAAAGGCAGGCAGAGAAGTGAGAAAGCTTTACAGTAGAAAGAAGGGAAGGCTCGGTATGCCCTAATTAGAGGCTGATGGCTGTTGACATGTTGGCTGTAGGTGGGCTAACCAGAAGCAGGCATCAGATGTGATTGGTTAAGGGTACATATTTGGCTTTCTCTGGTTGGGCCTAAGTTAGAAGTGGGAACAAAATTTGGGAAGCTTTCAGTTATTAATCAAGTCCTGGACATTTTGGGTTAATCATTTCAGGGATTATTGTTTAGCTTCCTGTACTGGTGACTAGAGATAGCAGTCTGACTTTCTAAAAGTCTGACTTATAGAGAGCAGGCTGGCTGTCTTCAGTTAGAAAATGGTTTGGCTTTCTGAGCTGGTTGCTGCAGGTTGTGGTTCAAAGTTTTATTTTTTTTTAAATTATTTTTTAAAATTAAGTTTATTGGGGCAACATTGGTTAATACAATTATATAATTTTCAGGTGTACATTATCATTTGACATCTGTATATTCTATTGTGTGTTTCAAAGTCCTATTTTTATACATGTTCTGACCTCCGGATACCAATTTTCTCCAGGGCCATTTGTTATAAAGACAATTCTTTATTGATTAAATTGTCTTGATACCCTTGTCAAATATCCATTGACCATAAATGTAAGAATATTTCCAGACTCTAAATTTAATTTCATGGATTTTATGTCTATCCTTATGCATGCACCACCTTGTATTTATTATAATAGTTTGTGGTAAATTTTAAAATCACGAAGTGTGAGTTTTCCAACTTTGTTCTTTTTCATTATTGTTTTAGTTATTTCTGTACCTTGTATTTCTATATGCATTTTAGAATAAGCTTATTAATGTCTACAAAGAATTCAGCTGGAATTTTAAGAGGGATTGTGTAAACCTTTACATCATTTTGCAGGTCTTACAATGTAACAACGTTTTCTGATTCAGTAACATTAGATGTCTTTCCATTTATTTAGGTCTTTATTTTTTTCAGCGATGTTTTATAGTGTTTAGTTTACAAATCATGAACTTCTTTTAAAAATATATTTCTAAGTATTTTATTCTTTTTGATGCCACTGTAAATGGAATTGTTTTCTTAATTTCATTTTTGAATTTTCATTTCTGGTATATAGAAATGCAACTTATTTTTTGTATGTTGATTTGTATCTTGCAACCTTGTTGAACTCATTTATTAGTTCTCAATTTTTTTTCCTGAGTTCCTTAGGATTTTATCTAAGATCATATAATGTGTAAATACAGACAATTTTACTTCTTTCTCTCCAATATGGAAGCTCTTTATTTCTTTTTCTTGCCTAATTGATCCAGGCTAGAATCTTCAGTGGCAAGAGTGGTCATTCTTATCTTGTTCTTGATCTTAGGGGGAAAGACTTTCAGTCTTTCACTGTCAAGTATGATGTTAGTACTGAGGGTTTATTTACTTTAATTATAATTGACATACAGTGTTATATTAGTTTCAGGTGTACGACATAGTGATTCAACATTTATATACCTTACAAAGTCATCACCACAATATATCTAGTAACCATCTGTTACCACATGTAGTTATTATAGTGTTATTGACTCTATTTACTGTGTGCTGTACATTATATCCCCATGACTTAATTGCAAGTTTGTACTTCTTCATCCCCTTTCCCCTTTTCATTCCTCTCTGGCACCCATCAATTTGAGTACTGGGTTTTATACCTGCCTTTTATCAGGTTGATGGACTTCTCTTTTATTCCTAGTTTGCAGAGTATTTTCATCACGAAAAGGTGTTGGGTTTTTGACAAACTTTTTTCTGTATCTGTTGAGATGATTCTATAGTCTTTGTTCTTTATTTTATGGACATGGTGCATTACATTAATTGGTTTTCCAATGTTAAATATACCTTGCATTCCTGAGATAAATTCTATTTGTTTGTAGGGTAAGAATTGTGCCAGATTTAGTTTACAAGTATTTTTTTGAGGATTTTTGCATTCATAATCATAAGAGATATTGATTGACTGTTTTTTTCTTCTCTTGTGATGTCTTTGTTTGGTCTGGTATCCATGTAATCCCGATCTCATAGATTGAACTGAGAAAATTTCCCTCCTATGCTATATTTTAGGAAGAATTTATAAAGAATAGTTGTTAATTCTTCCATAAATGTTTGATAAAATTCACCAGTGAAGCCATCTGGGTCTGAGTCTTTCTTTTGAGAAGTTTTCTAAATTACCAATTCAGTCTCTTCACTTGTTACTGGCTAATTCTAATATTCTATTTTTTCTTGAGTCAGTTTTGATAGTTTTCGTTTTTCCAGAAATTTGGTCATTTCATCTAAGTTATCTCATTTTTCAGCATACAGTTTTTCATAGCATTCCCTTATAGTTCTATTTATTTCTCTAAGGTTGCTAGTAATGTTCCCTCTAAAGATTAAAACATTTTTAGTACACAATGTCGACACTGCTGCAGAAAAAAGTTTGCATCATTTATAGTGAGAATTGTTAATTGTAACTTGGTGGAATCTTCTTTGAGGACACTCTAGCAATCAAATTCAACAGAACGTGGTAGCAAATTAGATGTGGGTGGTGAGGACTTATGAGAACTTTAATATAAATTGAGGCCCAACATTTGGATTTTTGAACTCTGAGGCTGCTTACAGAGCATGACTCTGCTCCTTGGACTTAGAAATTGCCTGCAGAATGAAGTCTCTCTGTGGTGTTTGATTTCTGTTGATAAGTAACCTAAAAGCTTTTGTTCTACAAGCCTGAAACACAACTAGAACATTACAAAAGTCTCATCATATGTTACTCACAGTTCTTGTTTCACAGCCTCACTTGTTGACCACTGAGTCAGCCAACCACTGAATTTTCCAGTTGGCCAATCAGAAAATGAAAGGTGTGAGTTTGTGGTCTTGTTTTTGCTAGCAACCCATCTCTTTGCTCATCAGCTCCTTGCACTTTTGCCTTTAAAAACCTTACTCTATCCTCCCACTCTGAAACATATCTTTAGTTCATACTGAGGGTTACATCCCTGAGTTGCAAATTATATATGGATAAAACTCTTTTTAAACTTCTTTTGGCAAGTTTGTTAACAGTAGTAAGGAGGAATTAAAGAGAGCCCTGAGTTTTGGAGTCTGAGTGACAAGGCGACTACACATGCATAAATAAACAGAGGGAAGGGAAAATAGGAGAAAAATCAGTTTTAAAAGGAAAGTAATACACTTAATTATTAATTGTTATGTGTGATGGTTGTATGAGTTGTAAAGGTAGAAATGTAAGCAGTCAGCCAGAAATTCACAATTACTATTCAGAAGACAATAATTAGGGGATCTGTGTTGAAACAATAGCTTCTTGAACTTACATGAATAGTCGAAGGGTAGTTGTTGTTGTTGTTTTTTTTCCCAAAAGCTAGTCATTTCACATTGTATTGGTTACTAAAATTGACTAAGCAAAAATATTTTCAAGAACTTGATTATATAATTCTTTCGAGTCCCAACATATAATGATTCTTACATCTCATAAATATAATTTCCATTCATGGTATTTCTGTGCTGAAACATTAATTTTTTTTGCAGTAGATCAAGGAAATTGTTTATATGCTTTGCCAAATATTTATATCTTGTTTTAAATGTTAGCACACTGCTACTAGAAAATATAAGAAAACGAAATGGATCCCTAAAACCAAGATAAAATGCTTCCGACTGAAAGGTAATTTTGGGGACTAAAATTTATCTTGGCATAAATTTTATCCTGTGAGTAGAGAGTATTAAAATCAGACTCTTACTCTCTTGTGAAAAATTTAAAAAGGCTACATTATCCCCTAAATAGTAACTGTCTGGATGCCTGACCAGAATGTATTCCATCTGGTCCTTGGTTTAGGCAAGTAGAGAGAGATGTAATGTAAGTTGTAGCAAATTAGAAACATTAAGCCACATAAAAATGTCATTTTGAAACTGTTAGGACATTCTCAGAAAACTGTGATTCAGTGAAATATGATGTGAAAAGCACTCACTCTGCTCTAGGGAAGAGGGAGCCATAGCTTCCTGCTCAGGAGGTACACACACCAACTGTAGTCCTATTGCCCTTGACTCTTTCTGTCTCAGGAAGGGAGGATCACCAATCAGGAAGCCATCTGCCTTTCGGCAGACCTGAACACCTGAGGCTGTTAAGGCAAGGCAAGGTCCCCATGCAGCCCTTAGCATGATCAGGGCTTCCCTGTATTACTGAAATGCAATCCTACTCCAAAGGGCTGGAGATAAGACTAATGGCACTAGTCTTTGGAGCTGAATGAGATCTTGAAGTCTCAACTGTAAAACGAGTTATACGTATAAGAAAGCTAACTTTCAAATTCCACTGAAAATTTAAAATATACAACAATTAAAAAGTTTCTTTTGCTAAAAATAAATGAGCACTTTATGGTTCCATGATATCTTCATTGTAACTATTCACATTTTCTATTTTTTCCTAAAATTAATCTGACCGATAACCAATTGGTCAGATTCTAGTCTGTCTTGTTTAAATTTTAGAAATGAAGGGCTGAAAGAGTTTTGTTAGTTTTGCTTGTTTATGCACGCAAGCAAAGCTTCTTATAATAGAAAAAATACTTGAAAAAAAATAGGGACATGCATAAAACCTCAAATTAATCCCCTCTCCAACTGCTTCCAGAAAATCAGGATCTATAGCAAGACAAAAACTAGGTTTTCTGAGCAAACCAGAACACTGAGGTCTGGAGAGACCCTTCTACCTTTACCATCCACTTCTCCAATGCCCCAGAAACCATCTTTCTTTATTCAATCAGAGATAGCACTTGGTAAGGGGGAGGGTAGGTAAGGAACTGTGAGGACGTAGTTGGGGAGGAAACTGGCAGGAACACACAAGATCTTGTGAATTGTGTGAAGTACTGAAGTCCAGGAAAGAGACCACATTGTCTTTGGCAACAGAGTCTGCTGGTCAGTTTTCATATATTTCATGAGTTCACATTCGTATATTTCATGAGTTCACAGTATCAGATGAGAAACAGAGGCTTCACATGGGAACATCAGGAATCGAATAAAGTACCAGGAACCCACCACATAGTTTTAAGAATAACAGAGCAGAGAAGCATATGTCCATTTTTCCCACTTGAACTCTGAGAGGAATCAGCTGCAATGACTGCCTTGTACCATTTTTGGGCAGCCACAGTAGAACATAAATGCCATTTTGGTTTGTGTTTAGGCAGAGAGAAGGCCTGAGAGACTAATCTCAAATTCCTCATTCATAAAAAAGGGTGAGGAATCCTAGAAGAGGGTGGAGTAGTTGAACACGAAAGTGTCAAAGAAGTTGATAGATCTCTAAGGTCTGGTGTCTGAACAATGCTGGCACAGATCGATCAGACATTGAAACCAGAGGCCATGCCAAAGACCCCACAATTTAGCAAAAGATGCATCAGTACAGAAGTCAAGAGCCAAAGATTCAATTGGCTCAGGAATCTCGGCAAAGGATCTTGAAAACTGGGACAGCACAGTTATGTGTTCACTTACCCAATGATTAAGTCATCGATTATCTACTATGGGCTAGGCAGCGTTCTAGTCCCTGGGTCACAGCCATGAGAAAGAAAAATAGCTAAAGT
>NW_011888820.1:11244156-11246092 GCF_000151845.1 Pteropus vampyrus | reverse complement strand
GTAGTTGGGGAGGAAACTGGCAGGAACACACAAGATCTTGTGAATTGTGTGAAGTACTGAAGTCCAGGAAAGAGACCACATTGTCTTTGGCAACAGAGTCTGCTGGTCAGTTTTCATATATTTCATGAGTTCACATTCGTATATTTCATGAGTTCACAGTATCAGATGAGAAACAGAGGCTTCACATGGGAACATCAGGAATCGAATAAAGTACCAGGAACCCACCACATAGTTTTAAGAATAACAGAGCAGAGAAGCATATGTCCATTTTTCCCACTTGAACTCTGAGAGGAATCAGCTGCAATGACTGCCTTGTACCATTTTTGGGCAGCCACAGTAGAACATAAATGCCATTTTGGTTTGTGTTTAGGCAGAGAGAAGGCCTGAGAGACTAATCTCAAATTCCTCATTCATAAAAAAGGGTGAGGAATCCTAGAAGAGGGTGGAGTAGTTGAACACGAAAGTGTCAAAGAAGTTGATAGATCTCTAAGGTCTGGTGTCTGAACAATGCTGGCACAGATCGATCAGACATTGAAACCAGAGGCCATGCCAAAGACCCCACAATTTAGCAAAAGATGCATCAGTACAGAAGTCAAGAGCCAAAGATTCAATTGGCTCAGGAACCTCGGCAAAGGATCTTGAAAACTGGGACAGCACAGTTATGTGTTCACTTACCCAATGATTAAGTCATCGATTATCTACTATGGGCTAGGCAGCGTTCTAGTCCCTGGGTCACAGCCATGAGAAAGAAAAATAGCTAAAGTTACTACTCTCATGAAGCACACTTTAGTGAAGACAATTGTCTGTTTCTCTTGATAGACAATAAACAAATAGGTAAAATATATAAGTGTGATATTCAAAATGCTAAGAAGAAAAATAAAGCATGGAATGGGTAGATCCAACTAAAAATGTAGGTTCACAAACTGCATTAAAAAAGTTGCTAAAATTCAGAAAACCAGAAAAGTAGCTTCAAGTGGGGACAAGCTACAACCTGGGACAAATATACACTCTGGATTTCTATTCTTCTCTTAAGGAAAAAATAGATTTTCTACAAGTCTTAGAATCTTTGACTTTGAATTGGAGAGGGGTAACAGGCGCCTTAAATGTGGAAGGGTTTTCTTTCATTTTGCTTCTTGAGGGCTCCTGTAGGGTGTTAGGAGAGGAGTGTTAAAATTTATAATAGGATTGTCAGAGATTTCTAAGAGGGGCAAAGACCTAAAAAATGGGGTGGGAGGGAGTCACATGGCACAGTAGGGAAAAAGTATTCCCAGCCAAGGGAAAGCAAGGGAAAGCAAGGGAAAAAGCCCCGAGGGGAAAACATGCATAGAGTGGAGGGAGAGGAGAAAGGGAAGGGAGACCAGGAGTGAGGTCATGCAGGCTGGCTCTGCGGGCCCTGCAAGGAGTTTGGATTTTACTCTGAATGAGATGGAAAGTTATTGGAGAATTTTGAGCAGAACAGTGACGAGATCTAAAGGAGGCCTCCTCCTCTTACCTAATTTTCTATCTGTACCCAACATCATCCCCTGGAGGAAGAGGGGAAATTCCCTTTAGAGGGGGAAATGGCTCTAATGAGGAATTTAAAACAGGAAATTGACTGAAAGTGTACCTGAAATTGATCAAGTAAATAGTAGTAAGGGATTACTTTGAAATTAGAAGAGACATTATTATCCTGAAAGTGAAATAAAGGTTTTCTTGTCTTTAAGGATGTGGCCTCATTAAGAGTTTGAATTCAGTTGTGGAGCAAAACAAAAGCTGCATTTCTGCCTACATGAGATGTGTTTATGGATTAAAACATATTTTTTCCATTATATGGTCAAGGGACTATGGACAAGGACTCAATTCAATGGGTACCACTAGAATTTAGAAGTAAACATTGCATCATCAAATATTTATTATGTACCAGTGGGGGCTGAATTTCTTTAACAAGCAACGCCAG
>NW_011888820.1:11228829-11244106 GCF_000151845.1 Pteropus vampyrus | reverse complement strand
GGCTGGCTCTGCGGGCCCTGCAAGGAGTTTGGATTTTACTCTGAATGAGATGGAAAGTTATTGGAGAATTTTGAGCAGAACAGTGACGAGATCTAAAGGAGGCCTCCTCCTCTTACTTAATTTTCTATCTGTACCCAACATCATCCCCTGGAGGAAGAGGGGAAATTCCCTTTAGAGGGGGAAATGGCTCTAATGAGGAATTTAAAACAGGAAATTGACTGAAAGTGTACCTGAAATTGATCAAGTAAATAGTAGTAAGGGATTACTTTGAAATTAGAAGAGACATTATTATCCTGAAAGTGAAATAAAGGTTTTCTTGTCTTTAAGGATGTGGCCTCATTAAGAGTTTGAATTCAGTTATGGAGCAAAACAAAAGCTGCATTTCTGCCTACATGAGATGTGTTTATGGATTAAAACATATTTTTTCCATTATATGGTCAAGGGACTATGGACAAGGACTCAATTCAATGGGTACCACTAGAATTTAGAAGTAAACATTGCATCATCAAATATTTATTATGTACCAGTGGGGGCTGAATTTCTTTAACAAGCAACGCCAGACCAAGTCTCCTTAGGACTGTCCAGGACTAGACCATTTACAGTGGCTTTCTCTCTCTTTCCTTCCATCCACATCCTACTATGATGACCCCAGGAAAATGCATTAAGTACAGGTTAATACCAAATTCTTGGGGGCAAAGTTCTACTTCCTCATTAGGATATTCTAAGTCTTTTATTCTCTATGTTAATGATTCAATATTATTGGAGCAGCAGCATCAACATGACTTGAGATCTTTTAGAAATGCAAATTATCTGTCCCCAACCCAGATCAACTGAATCAGAACCTCTGGGGTGGGGCTCAGCAATTTGTATTTTAATAAGTCCTCCAGGTGATTCTGATGCCTGTTGATGTTTCAGAACTGCTAGTTCTGGAAGAAGTAGTAGAAGAATAACTAGTAGAAGAATGAGAACCTTCTCACAGGGTCCTCAATGCCTCTTAATCTTTCCTTCACACTCTTCATTTCTTTGTCTTTTTGTGCTTAATTTTTTTCAGATCTGTTGTTCAAGTCACTAAATCTTTCTTTTGCCAGATTCCTTTTGGTTTAAAAAATGTCTTTTGGCTTTTAATTCCAATTATACCTTATTTCTAGAAATTATATTTTGTTATTTTTCAAATCTGCTTGGTCATTTGTTACAGTTACTTATACCCTACACATATTTTCAAACTTAGTTCTTATTTCTTTAAAGAAATCAAACATATTTTGTTAATTGCGTATGGTGTTTTATTGTCCTTAAAATTCTTGAGAATCTGTTTCTGCTGGTTCTTCCTCATGGTGTCTTGTTTAGTTATTTTTTTTATTGTGGGCTTCTCTATTGCCTTAGGATTTATTATGGAAATTCACTGGAGACTGGCATGATGATGGGTTCTTGTAGAAATGTGCATTTGCGTCTGCCAGGTGGTCTTTGGGACACCAACAATTTGGGATTACTCTAAATTCTCAGTTTGAGGTTTTTGACCACCCACATGCTATGTATTTAGGGCTTCAGATGCATGTGCAGATTGGTTTGTGGTTATAAATTCTCAACAGTTTTATTTTCCCTCTCATTCAGCACCTCTGTTTGAGGGGGCTGATTTTTCTTTTAGGTTCATGATTAAAGACTCAATTTTCCCAGTTTACTTTTACTTTGAAGATGTTGCCATTTGGGGTCTCAGTTGTATGGAGAGGGGGAAGGTATCTATTAAACGCCTCATTATAGGTGGGACTTTGACTTTGTCTCTTCTCTTTTCAGCCATGTGAGACCATAAAAACCAAAGTTCATGTCAATTTTATTCAACAAGTATCCTTAGAGTAAAATTCAGCTACAGTGTAATGGTCCACCTAGTTCTCAGTCTTTAGACTAAGAATCTCTTATTTTCTTGTCAACTCATTGATCCTTTTAAGAGTTATTTTTATATGTCATCCAAGAAGTTTAGTTGTTTTCAGTACCAGAAACAAAGGTTGCATTGGTTTTTTGTGAAGTCCATTTATTTTCCTGGTGGGCTCATTCCATATCTAAAAACTTCTGCCATCTTACTCAACTCCATTTGATGATGAAGGCAGAGACTGAAGTGCTGTAGCTGTAAGCCAAGGTAGGCTATAAATTTCTGGCAAACCACCAGAGGCTAGGAATGGGCAAGAAAGAGTAAATCAAGAGGAAAGGACCTTCTCAGTGTTCTCCCTAGTGTTGAATCTGTCAGGTAATTAGGAATAGCCTGAGTGATTGTGTTCTATTATTTGTACACACTCACTGGTGTTTCACAAACTGGTATTTGAAACACTTTCTGACAAAGATTTAGTACAAGTTTGTTACCTATGGGAAAGCATACTTTTGTGAAGTAATACCGTTTCCTTATAATATTTAAGGACAACCACATGGACTATTGCTGCAATCAGAAAACAAGCTGACATGGTGTTGCTTCTTTTCAATTACTAGTTGAAATAAAAATGAGTGCCAGACCCACTTTGGTGATTAGAAGATGAAAACAGTAAACTAGTATACCTTATGGGGCACTTGCAAGGACGGTGCGGGGCTACTGTGAGCTTTCTAAATCCTGAATTTTACAAAATGTCCAGGAAAAAATTTCTTGGGGCTGTGTATATATAAGATATAGTGTTGACAGTTTTTACCAGAGACATGTTTGGGAGTTAACTAGACAAAGGTAGAGAAGGTATTAGGGTAGGAACATTCAAGACAGAGGGAAAAGTCTGGGCAAAGGCCGAGTGAATAGGTAAAGCATAATTTCAGGAAGGTCAGCAAGTGCGGAATGTGGAAAGCAAAGGGAACATGGTGCAGCATGAGACCAAAAGCGGTAAGCATGAAGCTCTGCAGATCACATTAAAGGAAGACTTTAAAGAGTTTTAAATGTTTGATGAGAGAGTTGGTGCCAGAAGAAAACTCTAGCAGAGACACAAATCTGTAAGCAATGGCAGGATTAGTGGATACTAAAACCGAGGGCTCACCTAAACAAAGTACAGAGACTGAGAAAGCAGGAGGCCTTGGGACCAGACTTGTGTATGATACCTTTTATTTCTAATGGGAAAACTAACACTCGGAGACTTTCAATAACTTGCCCAATATTACAGTTTCTTATCACACCTCTTATCACATCTTCCTAGGGTCTCCGCTATAAGAGGAGGGCTCTGTTTAAACATGGTTCTGCTATGTTGATGCTAAGTCCTAAAGTTTTCCATAGAAAACTGGCTCTTTCAATAAGCAGTTTCTTCTAGTTAAAAGTGTATACAAAGCGCAGTAAATAAAAATAAAAAATAAATTTCACAACTAAGACCTGCATATCCCCAAGAAGACAAGTAGCATCTTCTGCTGCTGATCTTGAAAAGTCAAGGTCAAAGACTGAAGGGATTGAAGAAAGCAGTTTGAGATGTATTATTCCATGTAGAGTAGGTGGCTCACACACATAGGAACTGCACTCAATATATACTCAAGACGAGGGCTTATCAACTAAGGAATTGCCCTCCTCACACCTGAAAGCACTTTGTATCAGATTCTTGTGAAAAATATCCTGAGTTAAAAGTTAGGATAATTAAATACTGATGAATTTGTTGGTTTAATAAGAAACAAATCACAAATTAAGATATTGACATTCACTCTCTATTTTGGAATACCTTGATACTCAGCAAACATCATAAATATAGGTACAATTATTTTGATAAACATTTCATTTTCGATGGAAATTTCACATTACTGAAGTCTTGTGCTCTATCTCATCTCTTAAAACACCTCATACCTCAGGTCACTATGTTTCCATAGCTTTTGACGGACACTGCCATTTTTCTGGGAAGCATCTGATTCCCCACTGTTCCAGAAAAATTTCCGTGAACACTACATTCCCCTCTATCCCTGACAGCTCCATTTCTGTTCTTCTATATGGCAAAAAGAGTTGATTACAATATCTACTATAATACCAATTTATTCTTGATCATGCTGCACTCGAGTGTTTACTCCCACTGCTGTATTTAAATAGCACATGTTCAAGAACATCAATGACTCAATGACTTCCTTGCTGCTAAATCCAGTAATCAATTCTCACCACACTTGACCTATGAGTGGCATTTGTCACAGATAATCATATCTTTTAGTCGTAAAACATTTTCTCACCTTGACTTCCAGGACATCACACATGTGTGTGTTTCCTTTTTTCTTCCCCACTGGCCTGTTCTCTATCTTGTTTTTTTCCTTGTCAATTTGAATTCTAAAAAATTAGAATGCCTTTGTCCTTGGATTTCTCTTCTCTGTTTTCATTCACTTCCTTAGTGATCTTGACTTTAAATTCCACCTATGTGGACAACTCCCAAATGTACATCCCTGGCCCAGATGTTGTTGCTCTAGAATTTTAGACTCATACGATCAACCACCTAGGTGACATCTAAAACAAGAAAGAGTTCTTGGTAGTTTAAAAAGTCATAGAAGTATTTTTAAAATGTCATAGAGGTTTAGAAGATAAAGTAGAAGATATTACCTAGAAAGAATTAAAAGTCAAAGTGATAAAAATTTTGAAAAAAAGAATAAAAACTTGACAACCTATTCAAGAAATTCAATATTCCACTACTAAACAATTATAGAAGTGACTGAGAAATGGAGAAAGGGAAATTATCAAAAAATAAGATATAATAATTTTACATAATAAAACCCCCAAATTTTTCTATAAAATTTCTTCAAATGCACAGCAGAATAATTTTTTAGTCTATACCAATGCACATCATTGTGAAATATCAGATCTCTGAAGATAAAGAGGAAATTCTAAAAGTTTCCAAACAGAAAAACAGAGTAACATATGAAGGAATAGTTGTGAAAATGGCATATGGTGTTAGACTTTTCAAAATAGCAGCACTGTAAGCTAGAAAATAATTCATTCAGCAATGATTTATTAAGTGCCTACTTTGCACCAGGTACTATGTTAGGTGCTGACAATAGAAAGATGCCTTTGAAATTCTAAGAGAAAATTATTTCCAACCTGAAATAAGATACTCTGCTCAAGCAGACTAAAGAATATAAACAACAAAAAACAACTGCATGTCTTATGAACTTTTGCTACTGGAGCTTGTGGACTAAAATAAAGTTTGTAAATCCAGAAAGAGGAATTCAGGATTCAGGGGATAAAAGACATAGATGAAAAGACAGACTTTGCCAGGGTAATTGGAAGGGATGTCTCAGAACAAATATGGTTCAGGTTAAAAAAGGGCTACGGGGGGTTGGGGAGATAGAACTCACTGATTACTTACTGTGTTTAACTATTTTGAGAAGAGTTTCAGAATTCTTTAATTCTAAAATTACAAATTGAAAGTGTTGGAAGTAGCAGCCTCTGGGACTGAAACTTGATTTACATTACGTGTTGTATAATAATATCTGACTCTTCAAATTATGGTCATTTATTATTTAATAAAATAAGTATGCATTTTAAAAGGAACTGAAAAATCCCGGTTAAGCAAAAACAAGCTAGTATTTTCCATTTTTTTAAAATTAAACCTAACTTAATTTCAAAAAGATAAATTTTTACTTTGCTTTCAAATAGACATGATGCTTTCTTTTCAATATCATTGCTACTATCCCCTAGGATATTTTGAATAGAAGAACATCAGTTTCCACACACAGTTAGAGGAGCAGATTCTGCAAGGTAAGGATTGAAATGAAGTTTATGGCCTCCATAAACAATTGCATCATGCTATGCAGCCTGTATTTTCTTAAGAAGGAAGATAACATTTTCTTTATCAAAGCAAGCTAAAACAGGCTATAAATTACACAATGTCTGTCTCTTGGTTCACAGAGAACTACAATCCATCTGGAACCAAAAAAGAATGGAGCTATACAACGTTTCCCTAAGTAAATGTAAATTATAAAGTGAAGAATGTTTCCACCTTGGTGCACCCAGAGATCTGGTCAATTCCTTTCCTATATTTTGATATGCATGACAGCCAACTGACTGGCTATCAGATACCCAGAAGGTTTTTTATATTTGCCCCCCAATAAATAAAATTCAATAGAAATAATAAGAACCATGGTGAAAATAGGTGGCTTTGATATATTTAGTTAAAATTAAAATGCTACTGTTAGAATACAAATTTTCTAGTATGCATACGGTGAGAATGCAACATCGTTGTGGTGGTAAGAACATAAAAAGTTGGAAGTATTAATGTGCTCAGAATGTGAATAACCTTTTCACCCCAAGAAACCTGAATTCAAAGATGGTTAACCACAGAAGTGAAGTTTCTTGGGTGGTCTAACTCTATACATTTGTTCTTAGTGTATTTGGCCAAAGCACAAAACCAACAAGGAGTCTGGCATGATGGATGGTGTCTTCCTAGAAGATGCTTGGGATTACGGAGGTTGTTTTAAGTCAGATGCGGGTGGAGTAATTGTGGCAAGAAGCTTGTGGAGAGGTTTACCAGGTCATAACAGGCCCTTTCTCCATGAGGATGTCATTAATAGAGCCAGCCTCTTTAAAAACTCTATTTTCTCCCTAGTCCTCTTACCAATTACAACTAAAAATCCTGGACATCATATATAAAACACACTAAAAAGAGTCTAAAAGGCATAGATATGAAGGCAGATCAGCTGGGACCTGAGGACCCAAAGAACAACACTGTAGCCGCATATATCCCAGACTGGGAGCTGAAGAAGATGACATCCTGGAAGAACAAATGGGTGCAGACAAAAAACGTCCCAAGAAAAGCTCGTTCTCCCTAGTGGAAAGAAACAGGTAATTTCGTAAGATAGAAGAATTTTAGTAACTGCTGTACTATAGCCAAACACCACAGGGAAAAACCGTGGTTCTTATCCTTATCACACGAACAAAGTTCGAATGAAGAACTCAGAATTCCACCTTCACCAAGCTATAACAAGGTGTCCCATCCCCATTATTTCACCCCCATGGGTGCCAGGGTGGTATCAGAGAAAGCTGAGTAGGAAACTGGCCATAA
Organism: Pteropus vampyrus; assembly: GCF_000151845.1. Lineage (NCBI taxonomy): Eukaryota > Metazoa > Chordata > Mammalia > Chiroptera > Pteropodidae > Pteropus > Pteropus vampyrus. Next base: position 11,237,132 of record NW_011888820.1, on the reverse strand, counting down.
GGAGTCCACTTCTCCACGCTGTAGTGTCAGTAGCAGCCAATTGGTAGTAGTCAGAGTGACCTCACAGGACATGCCTACCCTTCCCAGCTGTCTGTGTATCAGTGGAAGCCTAGTAGGGAGCTGTAACTCCCATTCCTACCCAGTAGTAATGACGAGTCCACCACTGTAGATGTCAATTGATACCAATAGGAAACTGGACTTCTACACCCACCTAGCAGTTATGAGGCAGTGCCTCCTACCCACTTCCCTTGCTGGGGCCATGTCAGAAAAAGTTAGCTTAAAAAAAGCCAGAAGGTTTTCTATGATCCAGAGTCTCATAGAAAAATACCCAAAATATTCAAGCTTCAAAAAAAAAAAAAAAAAAAAAGAAAAAAGAAAAAGAAACAAAAAACAAACAAACAAAAAAACTCATCATACCAAGAACCAGAAAATAGCAAACTAAATGATTTTTCATTTAGTTAGATAATCCATAGAGGTGTATGTACCAAATAACAGAGCTACAAAATATATAAAGCAAAAAATGACAGAATTGAAAAGAGACATAGACAAATCTACAATTTCAGTTAGAGGTTTTAACACTATTCTCTCAACACTGAGAGAACAACTAGATAGAAAATCAGCAAGGATATATAAGATACTCACTAACATCATCATCCAACAGGATCTAATCAACATTTATTGACTATTTTACTCAATGACAGCAGAATACTCATTCTTTTTAAGTGCCCAGAGAACATATACCAAGAAAACCATATCCTGGGCCAAAAAACAAACCTCAACAAATTTAAAAGAATTGAAACCATACAGAGTGTGTTCTACAACCACAATGGAATCAAATTAGAAATGAATAATAGAAAGATAACAGGAAGATCTCCTAATGCTTGGAAACTAAACGACACATTTCTAAGTAATCTATGGGTCAAATAGGAAGTCTCGAAAGAAATTTAAAAATACATTAAACTGAATGAAAATGAAAATAGAACATAACACAATTTGTGGAACACAACACAATTTGTGGAACACAGCAAAAGCAGTGCTGAATGGATATTTATAACACTAAATGCATACATAAGAAAACAGAAAAATCAATAATAATCAAAATCTCAAATCAGTAATGCAATCGTCTATATAGAAAATCAGAAGGTTCAATGCAATTCCTATAAAAATCCTAGCAAGATTTTTGTATATATAGTTAAGATTATCTTAAAATTTATATCACAACATTAAGAAACTAGAAGAGCTAAAATAATTTTTAAATAAGAAGAATGAAGTGATAGAAATCAGTTTATCTGATTCCAAAACTTATTAAGTGGCTGTAGTAATCAAGACTGGTAGTTGGCAGAGAGATAAACATATAAATCAATGGTACAGAATAGAGAACTCAGAAACAGATCTACACAAACATGTCCAACTTATTTTTGACAAAAGTGTGAAAATTCAATGGAGGAAATGTAATCCTTTTTAACAAGTGATGCTGAAGCAAATGGCATCATTGGAAAAAAGTGAACCTTGACCTAAGTCTCACACCTTGTACAAAAATTAACTCAAACTGGATCATGTACTCGACTTAAATGTAAAATGCTAACCTATAAAACCTTTGGAAAAAAGAAAAGAGAAAGTCTCAAGATCCAACATTAGGCAAAAAGTTCTTAGACTTGAAACCAAATACGTGATTCATGAGAAAATTTTGTAAAATTTGACTTAATCAAAATTTAATACTTTCTCTTTTTGTTTTTCTCATCCTCTATAAATCTCACCTTGCCTTGCTTTTTAGAAATGATTTTAGCATTCAGTACAATGTTCAATGGTATGTGCATTAAACAGATTCTATTTAAATTGTCTTCCTCTCCAGCAATTTCTGCCACACTGATCCCTCTATGGTATGCCTTCCAAGACATTGTTCATTTCATCAGGTTATAACTTATTAGTACTTTCCTCATCTCCCATCAATCATATAGAGCTTCAAACTGTACATTTATCTTTGTCTAATAAACCAAGTTTTCCATCCTTTTTGTTTGATTTTTAATTTCTAACAATAGGGTTTGTTACCTATTTCTTCTTGTGATTGAAGTTATCTTTCTCATGCTCTGAGTCTTCATCCTCCTTTCTTTGGATTTTTCTATTTTTTGCAGCATTTAAAAAAATTACACAAGTAATACACAAATAATGCTATATATGATTGAAAGAATAGATAGAAGTATTCTGAGAAAAATATGACATTCTCAACTTTGATCCCATTTTCCTCCTCAGAGGTAACAACGTTAAGATTTGTTGTGCATTCGTCCACCTTCTTGTCCTCTTCCTATACATTTACATATATATTTTCAAATAAACAAATGTCTTTCATAGTCCATAAATAATGTCACACTAAATGTAATATTCTGAAACTTCCTTTTCCATGATAAGTTTGGAACATTTTAAGGTCAACGTCTATAGGTCTGCAACTCCCTCTTTTAAATTAAACTATATATTACTCCACAGTATGACACTACTGCAATTTACTGAACTATTTCTCTACTGTTGAACCATTACAGTGTTCCTTATTTTTATCATTAAAAGTATCCTTACACTTTCACACAAATGAGTAATTATCTCTTTAAGCTACATTACTAGAAGTGGAGTTGTTGGATATAAGGATGTGTGCACTCTTAGTTTTGAGAAATACCAATCAATTGCCTTCCAAAAGCCAAACGACAAAGTATAAGAAAGAGTCAAAACATCTTACCAACAATGTTCGGATGGAGTAAAAAACAGATCTCTGTTATATTAACATTTCCTTGATTGTCAGTGAAGCTAAGAAGATATTTTTGGTACATTTTGTACCAAATGTTTATTAAATTTTCCTTTAATAAGATTATAGTTTTGTTTAGTCATATATAGTTCATCAAGTTTATCTTAATGTATGCTGTGAACTGCGGGTTAAAATTAATTTTTTCCAAAAGAGAGTCAATTTTCTCGCCATTAAGTAAAGTATCTGTTCTTTCTTTACTGATTTTAAAAACCTAATATAAAGAATTTCTTTCTGGAGTCAATTGTTTTCCATTTTTTTATCTGTGTTAGCCTGCCCTAATACCAGACTACATAAAGCATGGCTTTATAATATGCTTTGATATCCGGAGTAACTGTTCATTTTCAGAATTTTTTTGGCTATTTTATGGATTTTTTTTCTATATAAACTTAAGAATGAGCTTGTTGTTGCATATGAAAAAATATTGCTGTGCTTTTGATTGAGGTACATTAAATTTGATTACTATTTTCTCAAAAATTAGCATCTTTATGATTTGAGTCTTCTCATATAAATCCTATGTTTCTTCTCTTTGCTTAGGTATTTATGAGGGAGATCTTTTAGCAGCAGTTTATAATTTTATTCATATAGTTCTATGTGATTCTTGTTCTATCTATGCTCAAGGCATTCATGATTTTGTGAAATATTTAGCATAAAATTTTCTAATTGTATATCACTGGTGCATAGAAAAGTTACTGATTTTCATATGCTGGCCTTTTATTCAATTGCCTTTCTGAATTATCTTATTAATTCTGGTAACTTTTCAGTTATTTACTTGCAAATAATTATCAGTTCTATGTTTCTTGCATTCAGAAATAGATAGCTATGGCTATAGATATATAGACATACCTGAAATGCACGCATATTCTATGTAAATATACATTTTTTTATGACATGTAATATATTTTTCTTGACTCGTTGCATCACTGAGGACCTCCAATGTCAAATTAGATTGTGATGTTATTAGTGGTCATTCTTGTTTTTCCCAGAGGTCCATTTCATTGGACTTCACAGGAAAACACATTGTTTTTTTTCATTAGTTTATATTAATTTATATTTTTATATTGTCAATTTCATTAATTTTTACTTTTAATTTTATGAATTCATTTCATTCCTTTTATTTTCATTGGGCATTTTAATTTTTTCAGCTCTTTAAATTTCATACTTACTTTATTCATTTTATTATATTTTTTATTTTCTAATATAAAATTAATATATTATTCAGGCATCTTTTAGTAGGCTGCACACTAGAAATATCTTGTTTATGTTAGTGTTATATCATATTGTTCACCCCTACTTAATGGAGTTATGAGTCATGTCAAGTTTTGAAGATAAAGGGAGATGACCCTGGGGAAACTCTGTGATGCAGAGAACCAAAGAAATATTTTGATACTTTTCATATTAGTCAGGATTCTCAGTCTGCGATGAGTTTCACAAGACCTAGGTCCCCATGGAATTAATAGACAGAACTTAGGTTAGGAATTGTTGTCTTTGGCCAAAGAGAAAAGAAATGCTTCTATTTCCTTTTTGGGTACTTCATTATGGCTGCCTTACACCTAAACTGGCTGCATTTCTAGGTTAACCCTCTTATCTTTGTGGTAGTTTAACGGTCAGGAAATTCTTTAGGGATCCAAATATATATATAGTTTTTATTGATAAACATACACAAAATAAACACAGGAGACAAAAGATGAATATTGACATGTAGACAGACAAGACTTCTATCAACTCCTCGTTTAGAAAAACATAAGCCTAGGAATATATTGTTGGTGCAATAAATGGAGCAGTTCCCTTAGCACTTCGGAACATTGGAAAAGTTGATCTCTGTGCTATCAAGCATGGAATTGAGGTTTAGATCTGCTCTGGTAAAGTCATCATTTTAGAGGGACTTATCTTCCAGGCTTTCATGTGAAGTGATTATGGAGCTTAAAGTAAGATTCTAGAGCTTCCTGGGGAATTAATGATGTAAAATTTCCCACTGGCAGTAAATGAACATGCAATGTTCCTCTTGCCTCTCTACCTATTATTTTCTTCAGCTGAGTTTTACTGATGCTATAATAAAGTATATATTTGATCTATTTCAGGTGAAAGTAGTGCATTTTACAAATAAACCTTTCAAAACCCTAAAATATAACACCTAAATAGTTATCAGGGACAAATCACAAGAACACGAGAATTCTAAGTGACTCTTTACTGGAATTTATATATTTTATTACAAAGCATTCTATATATTAAAAAGTGAGCCTGGAATGTGAACTGTTTTAGTCTTTACCATCTGTTGCACCTAGATAGTTCTGGGAAGACTAAACCAAGGTCCGGTGCTAATGAAGATGTGGAAGCATAGATTTTGGAAGACTAGGGAAGGAAGGAGTAGGTAGAACTTTCATATACCCAAGAGGAGTTTTATCCCCAGTGTCTAGCCCAGGAACAGAGCTGGACAACCAGTGTCCACTCTGTGGAAGTAATGGCTAAAGACAATGAAATAAAAATGGGCCAGAACAGAAATTTTTCCCACTTCCACCTATGAATATTTCTTATTAAGTGATCTCAAAAGCCCAAAGAGGAGACTTGAGTAAAGTAAGCTCCAACATGAGACTATTTCAGATACTAGGCCTCTGCTACCCCAGCATTCTCATCATAGAAGCTAGTAACTTCAGGACACACAGCCAAGTTTATAAATATCTTTCCCTGTTCCTGTGCCTGTTTATATGTAGAATATAATGACAAACAGAGGGACACATGGACTCTGTTTCTCACCATAACATAAGTATAAAATAATGTGACTCTTTCCTAATTGCATTATGGGTAAGCCTTCTCTGGTCATTGACTTACATACAGTAAGACCTCTTGCTATGAAATACCTATAAATATGCAATTCATGAATAGTCTAGCTTAAAAGTCTGGTGAGAGCCATGACTCCTCTTACTGGTAGAGGCCAGGAAACTGCAAAGACAATAAACCTTGGCGTCTGCTCCAGGCTAACTGGCCATGGCTAAGGCTCACTGTTCACATGTCACTTGGGTCTCTGCCAGGCCATTAGTCATTATACATTCTGCCCCAATGGTGCTTTAGAAATGGAGTGAGCTCTGAATATGCTCAGAGGGAAGAAAAAGAAACACTAGTTTATATTTTGTTGGGTTAAAATTTTTGGCTTTTTCCCGTCCTAGGAAAGTTATACTTAAAACAAAAACTGAAATCCTTGTTAGCCAATCTTCAAAGTCACTTTTCCTGTAAAATACAGTGGTTATTAACAACCGCTTGAGGGAAAAGATGAAAGCTAAAGGAATTGAGAAAGTTAACGCAACAAAAATGGCAGATGTCATTAGCAGAACAATTAAATCCACCTCCTCAAATAATCTGTTTATTTTTTTTTTTCTTCTTACTCATCTCTATACTTTTAAGAGCCTTTTCCATTAGCCTGTCTACTAATTAACACCATAATATGCTGCTCTGGTTACTATCTGCTGTGTCATTGCCCAAAGAATTTTGAGACTGCATTTTTAAGGATAATATCTTTCTGTAAGTAGTAAACCACAGAGATTAATAGCATCTCTGCCCCAGACACAATAATAAAAAACAGCTGACCGTTAAAAAAAAAACAACTCTATTTGGTTTGATCTCCAAACAACGGCTTGACTTGCCTAGCAATTGAGTCAATTAAGTTTAGATATCTACAATCCTAAAAGCATTAAACTGAGTGTATAAATCAATCATGTTTAAACTGATCATTCCTATTACTGCCTAATCAGTAAGTAAAATCAACATATAATATGAATCTGTGAATATGGTTTGAGGTTATTTTTGTTACATGTGGTAAAAAATTTTTCAATTACAAATGACATACATTTCAAACTATATTTTCACAGAAATGGGAATTTCTTTTGCTAATGTAACTAAAAATTCATGAGTATACCAATTTCAAACACAGCAGGTCCAGAGACCCAAACAATGTCTCAATACAGCTTCTGTTTGCAGGTTATTCTCTCTGACGGAAGAGAGCTTTTCATGAATTGAAAACATGGTCGTGCTCTAACAAAGCTGACTTAAAAAATGTTAATAGTGTTGACATTGAGAATACCCGATTTATAGGATAGGTAACTCATCCACAATCACACTGTCATTAATGAGTAGAGATGGAATAAACATTTTCATAGAGTTATATGTTATAGGTTCAAAATATATTTCGAAACATTTCTTGGAAGTGTATCATAAATGGCTTTCTCTATATCATTTTGTGTTTATTAACTTTCACATTCTGTGGCATTAAAAACCACGCTTAGTTGATATAGATGTTTCTGCAACAAAATTAATAGGGTGACATATATTGAATGCTAATCTGGACATATGTCTTCCTTATTTAAAGCTATTAAGTGGTTCTCTATCAATACTAGAATTAAGACCAAGCTAGTTATTTTGGTATGCAGGGCTCTCCATCATCTGGCTATAACTACCTCTATTTCCTGCTCAGCTAGAACAATCACTTAAATAATATACAACAAGACAAAATTAAGTTAAATTAAAAGGATGGCCACATACATCTGCTTAAGTCATTCTTACGATTTTAATACCAAAGAAAAAGAGGCACGCTTTGGTCCCCAGCATCCATGTAACAAATGTTTGGGAGGATTATTAATGTCTGCTTTGAGCCACATTCATCTTGGACAATGGGATGACATTCTTGGTTGATCCAGCCTGGGTCCTATGCTTGTCCCTTTGTTTGGATGAGAGGAGTGTATGGAGTCCATGCTGACTTGACTCATCTGTCTGGGATTAATATCTGCCAATAGAAAGGACTTTTAGCAATGCTATATGCTCTCACTGCTCTGATTTTAGACAGGTCAGCTTGGACCACAGATTGTCTCTTTCTAGCAGAACCAAGGAGACGTGTCCAAAAGTTAAGTTATTGGTACCAAGTTAAAGTTAGTGTTGATAAAGGCAAGGAGTCAGGATAAAGAGATAAATAAAGTCAGGAGGGGATGAAGAAGACAGACAGCTCAATCTCCCATTTCCTCTCAAACTCTTCCTGTCTGGCATCCCTTGCTTGACAATAGTAATAATTATTCCCTCTTTAAGAAGCTGTAAATTAGCACACACACTGGGACAAAGAGCAGATTTGTAGGGAGGGGAACATGATAGGCAGCTCTGCCATGTTTACATGGAGTTAAGGGTTGCTCTTACAAGATATAAGGGAGAGGAGTGCTGAGCATGCCAAACAAAAAGTCATACTGTTCATAAAACCAATTGTGGCAAGTGCGACAAATTTTTTACCTATACCTGAATGTGGTTTTCTCCTAAGTATTGTTTTGGCTCGGCCTAGACACTATAACGCATTTGGTTTAAGTATATATTATCTAATTTTTATGTAAGGTGATATGCTAGGGTTACAAAATTGGGTTGAAGATATTGTAGTAGAGATGATAACTTTATTCTTCATGATTTTATATTACATGATGAATGTCATTAAGTGACCTAAAACAAAAGTAATAAGTGAAGAGAGAATACCCATATAATTGCATAT
>NW_011888820.1:11225520-11227988 GCF_000151845.1 Pteropus vampyrus | reverse complement strand
AAAAAAAATTGGAAAATATGTTCCAGCACAAAACATAGAGAATGGAGAGAAAGTAGTAAAAGAGAAAAAAGATATTCTGAATGCCTACTATATACAAAAAACTATAGAAATAAATTTTCACGATAAAAAGAAATACACCAAATAAATATTTTTTTGCAGTCTTCATAGAATCTTTACCAACTTCTACTATTTACTTTAGGTCAGGATTTAATTCTTTCAAGCCTAGAGTTTATGAGATAAAACCAATTTATTGAGTTGCATTTATAGCCTGAGTCTATTGTCCTATCTATCCATTCCTATCACATTTTATACATCTGTCTAACTATTTGTTTAGAACATACTTGGAAACCAGGAATTGAATATACCATTTCCTCGGGTGTGAAATACAAATGTATTCATTCAAAAGCAAAATACAAAGTTATACAGCCAAACAATGCAATTCTAATTATTATAAATTTAGGAGCCCCAAAGTGTCTCAAATGCTTCCAATTTTATTTACTACAAATATGTAAAAAGGTAAATCTACAGTTTAATGATTACATATATAGGCTATGATATGCAGAAGGTCATAATTCCTCAATAAACCTTAATCAGACTTTCTTTTTCTTTCTTTCTTTTTTTAAAGAAAATATTTCCTTTTGCATTTGGGGGAAGGGGGATCTGATGAATTAAAATCAGCACTCAGGGATCTCTTGTTAACTCTGAACCATTTGATCAGCTCCTGCCCTCTGTTAGCCTCTACAAGAGCTTTAGCAGCTCTAGGGGAAGTTTATTCAACTGCTTCTCATCACATCCACCCACGCAGATTTACATGCAAAGAGCTCAGGATGTCCAAAAACCTGGACTTTGAAAACAGAAAGGAAGAGAGAAAGGGGGGAAAAGAGTGAGAAAAACATTTTTGAAACATGTGCTTTCCAACTCATTTGTAACAACTGCAGCCTTTTACACAAGACATTTTATTGAAATTATTAGCTGTTAGAAAGTTTTGTCATCATCATCGGAGTATTTTGAGCTCACCAGGACACCTTATGCTTTTCAAAGTAAAAGAGAAAGGCAGGCTATAACTGATATTCCACTTTTTTAAATTTCCTGAAATATGATGATAAATTAAAGTGATTGAAAGTACAAAAGGGGTCCCCTGGTGAGGCTGGTCTCTTAGAACACTCCTCATAGTGGCACTTCTGTGTCACCCACCTTGGAAGGATTCTCGGCACCATTTGTTTGCAAAACCATTCACGTCTCAAACTAATATTAAAGCAAGTATTCTTTTCTATTTCAGTGTATTGAAGTGATGGGGTTCCTCATGGCCAGCCTGTGTCTACTTATTTATTGCTCAGAGGAAATAAAATCTTAAATAAAATTTAAGAGAAATTACACAAAATTAAAAGATAATGTGTAGAATCTTTTATCATCATGGTGCCTGCCTTACTTACAGATTGCTTTTGAGAGATACCATCATCACTTTCCTAGTCCCTGCCAAAGGAAGCATTTCATAAAATCCCTTATTTAGAAAAAAAAATCACTTATTTAAAAGTAGTGTTCTGACCATGTATGTGACACTCTGGTAGAAATCACAGGGCCAGGGAAACTGTATGACAGAGAAGAAACTGATCTATAGATAGAAAATCAGCTTGTGAGGTAGCCTAACATTAGAGCTTAACTCAATAACTAGTACAATGAGTCTCTCTCAGGAATTAGAATTAGGAACTCAGAGTCAGTGAGTATGGCAACTCAATAGTTAGGTAGGAAACAAGAGAAAAAGATACACAGAAAGAAGCGGAGATAGAAAGAATAGCTGATTCTGAGTAACTGCTAAAAGAGGACCATCATCATCATCATCATCATCATCATCATCATCATCATCGTCGTCATCATCATCATCATCATCGAAAAAGCAGCACTGGGCCCCTGAATATTAGATTTGTTAAAATGTTTTCTGGATGCCAGCCCTTCTCTAAGCGTGAGTGGGTTTACCTGGGCTGCTGAGAGGCCTAGCCACTATGGCTGAGAAATCTATTTCTCTGTAAATCTTTAAAATAATACTCCCCTGACATGAATTACTCTGAGTGGTTTCTATTACCTGCAACCAAAGAATCTAACTAACACCAGGGGTCAGCAAAGATATTGTAGTTTGAATCAGTGAGATTTTGTAAATTATGTAAAGTGAAACAGATGATTAAGAACTCTGTCTGCATAACTAAGAGATAACAAAAAAATTAACAATATATTCATGTATCTAAAATATCATTTTTCCCTTTTACTTTTGATGAGTCATCCAATTGCTCTTACTAAAAATCTGAGTGTCATCCTTGACATTCCTTCTTCTCACTTCCATAGTCACCAAAACCTGATGATTCTATCTCCAAATTATATCTTAAAACCTTTACCATATCCCAAATCCTTCAACTTCCACCACTGTTTCCAGTGCAAGACACTAGTGATACTGACTTCAATCATGGAAACGACCT
>NW_011888820.1:11215615-11225470 GCF_000151845.1 Pteropus vampyrus | reverse complement strand
AACTCAATAACTAGTACAATGAGTCTCTCTCAGGAATTAGAATTAGGAACTCAGAGTCAGTGAGTATGGCAACTCAATAGTTAGGTAGGAAACAAGAGAAAAAGATACACAGAAAGAAGCGGAGATAGAAAGAATAGCTGATTCTGAGTAACTGCTAAAAGAGGACCATCATCATCATCATCATCATCATCATCATCATCATCATCGTCGTCATCATCATCATCATCATCGAAAAAGCAGCACTGGGCCCCTGAATATTAGATTTGTTAAAATGTTTTCTGGATGCCAGCCCTTCTCTAAGCGTGAGTGGGTTTACCTGGGCTGCTGAGAGGCCTAGCCACTATGGCTGAGAAATCTATTTCTCTGTAAATCTTTAAAATAATACTCCCCTGACATGAATTACTCTGAGTGGTTTCTATTACCTGCAACCAAAGAATCTAACTAACACCAGGGGTCAGCAAAGATATTGTAGTTTGAATCAGTGAGATTTTGTAAATTATGTAAAGTGAAACAGATGATTAAGAACTCTGTCTGCATAACTAAGAGATAACAAAAAAATTAACAATATATTCATGTATCTAAAATATCATTTTTCCCTTTTACTTTTGATGAGTCATCCAATTGCTCTTACTAAAAATCTGAGTGTCATCCTTGACATTCCTTCTTCTCACTTCCATAGTCACCAAAACCTGATGATTCTATCTCCAAATTATATCTTAAAACCTTTACCATATCCCAAATCCTTCAACTTCCACCACTGTTTCCAGTGCAAGACACTAGTGATACTGACTTCAATCATGGAAACGACCTTTAACTGACCACCCTGATGTTTCTTACCTACCTTGTATCCACTCTCAAAACATTCATTTTCACTCAGTCAAGTATTTAAAACTCTCCAAAGTCATCTCATTTCTTTTAGAACAAGGGCAAAATCCCTTAGCAGAATCTTGCAGACTCAAAAACCTGGCTCCAAACTTCCTTATTTCTGTTCCCCAATTATAGATGGCTCTCTTTTCTCCCTCAAGGTCTTTTTCTCCATTCTATTCCTTTAGCTGAAGCATTTCCTCTCATGTTGCTACCTCCATTCCCACTCCATTTCCTGGCTTAATTCTTAATACTAATGGCAATTTTAGAGTTCCTCTTTCAATTTCACTTCTTCAGAGAAATTTTCTTGACACTGCATTATAGATCAGGTTCTTCTGTTATATAATTTCAAAGCATCCTATATTATTCATGCATAGCACTTATTACATTTGTGCCTATGCAGTCATTTGGGACTCCAAATCAGTTAGTGTTATAGGATCACCCCTCCTTTAATATCTAAAAATAGAATTTAGTTCTATTGCCGGGCTATCATCTAAAAGACCCTAATGTTTCTCAATACCTAAACTATCTCACGAGCTATGTTTGCTTACAGGAACTGAAAAGGTTTCCATACCACAAAAAGAAGAGGGCTCAGCACAAAGACCAAGGTGTCAAGTGCAAAAACAAAGATGGCAATGGAGGGGGGCATAGTGCACAAAAAAGACCGTGTGCAAAAGGGCCTACTGCAACAGAAGAATAACTACACATTCCACACCACAGCCTGTAAATACGGAGGGCTCCTTCTCAGTCAGGGAGAAGGAGCCATTAGAGCATGAGCTCAACTTTCTTCAAACTCAATCACTACTGGCGCAAAGGGCACTGGGAAGAAGATCTTGGTTTGGGTCTCCAACACAAAAGGGTCTGTAACAGTTCTTGACTGTTACATTATGTGAAAATTGTTAGCTATATTCTCTTCCAAATCTAAAATATGTTTGATGTGGGTGTATGTAAAATATAGGCTATGTAATAATATCAAAAGTGACTTTGTGGGGCTTAAGGGTCCTCAACAATGTTTTCTTCATGTTGAGTAATGTGATTTTATAGATTTTCCGAAATTTGTAACAGCTGTAAAATTTATATATTTTGAATTTTGTCATAATATCATGCATGTAAAAATTGATCAGGGAGCTAGGGACTTGGGTGGTGGGAGCAGGATTTTAAATGTTCACAATTTGAAGTGTCTGATATTCATTTTCCTTTTTTTGTAGATGCATAAGAAATATAAGTATGTATAGAAAATGCCACCATGATGGCAGACAAATCTCACTTCCTTATAAATGAGATCTTAAATAAGAATTTAAAGACAAACCAAAAGATTCTTGAGAGGTACAACCTTTTGATGGTACGTAAGGGAAGACAGGCCCCCTCAGAGGCATAAAAAGCATCATCTAATTAAAGGCACACACTTCTGAAAGACACTGAGACTGGTGCCCAAACACAAGCAATTAAGTACCTAAAGAGAAAGTGCCATTCTCTAGTATAATCAAGTCCAAATGAAAGTTGGGTCTATGAGAATACCAACTTGGAGAGACACATCTTTTCAAATGCAGTTGAACCAAGTCTAGCACAATGATAATTGACTACCAGTTTGGAAGACAAACGTCACATACGTGAAGACAGAAAAAAAGAAGTTTAAATATTTAAGCAAAATTGGTTCTACTAAGCTAATCAACATCACTAGGTGTTTGAAAATTGTTATTACAGTTTGGCCCTAATTTGGAAAAGTGAGCTTCATGTTTCATTAGTAAGATTATTTTCCATTATTCTGTATAATGCGCTCTAGAATTTCTGACTGGTCAATTTTCCTCCTGACCTGAGTATTTCCCAGCATTTTACCCTGCTGTTGGATATCTCTCTTGCTCTGTATCCTTTTCTCTCTCTGGTTTCTAAACTGCTATTTCCTTATTGCCTTGGAAAATTCAAAATTTGCCAGTTTAATATACCAAGCAAGTTATTTATAACTTTGGGTCTACCTAGTTTATCCCAGCCCTGTCCTATGGATGATGTCTTTGATACTCAGAAAAGTCATCAAAACAATTTTATAAGTAAGAACACTTATCTCCCAAAGAATAATGCACTTTCTATAATATTTTTTTCTTGTTGCTATATTCATATGATTGTTTAATGTCTCTTTTCTCCACTGGACAGCTTATCAATTAACACGACAACCACACAAGTGAAAGTTCAATAGCATTATCTCCATTTTACTTATGAAGAAACAAGGCTCAGGAGTTAAGAAACTTACCAAATAACTAGCTTATAACTAGGGAAACCAGAATCTGAGCCATGACAGGTCTGACAATTTTCCTTCCACGTCATGCTCTCAATCATGTCTCCACCATGGTCAGAAATATGGAGAAGAACAAATCAATGCATATAAATGAAGATGCTGATTTTTTAAAAACACCTGTTTGACCGTGGGAAATATCACTAAGTATTTCCTTTAAATTGGTGTAGGCAGTTTATTGTGAAGGAGTTTCTAATCCAAAAGTTTGTTCATAATCAAATGAATGGGCACAGTTTGCTTAACTGTCATTTATCCTTGCTGCTTATTGTGACATCTTGCAAACTAGAACTGCGGCTCCCCTGGGGATTCTCATCAAGTATCTTCTTAACACTGAAAATATCATGAATGTAAAATGAAGTATGCATTGTTTCTTAAATTAACAAACAAAGAAAAATGCTAAAAGGATTTAAGTTTTAGTAGACACTTGAAATGAAAGATAAGGTTGAAACCAGGCTATAAATAATTCTAAACTAAATCCAACCTTCTATATAATCTTTCCTCAATTATCTAAATATTTAGGTAAAAGTAGTTTTTAAAAAAATTTACTATCTCTAGAAAATATGCCTTCTAATAAACACATTTTTAAAGAAGAACAAGTGATTGAAGTGTAAAAAGTTTTGTGGCTGGTGTGTTATTATACGTTTGCATCTTCGCTGTCACAAGTGTCTTCCATATTAGAAATGATTTCTCAGGTGTATTGTTATGGTTTGTTTTGAATTCTGTCCAAGTTTTGTAAGCATGTAAATTACGTTGTTTTAAATGTCACTGGTATAACGATAGAAAATATTCAATATTGGCAATTACAGGTTAGGTTCAAATATGAATAACACATTGTTTCCAACAAGACAAATCCTTGTATTTCATTTCACGTGGGCAGTGTTTCCTCTCTCCTATTTTCACTGGACACTTGCCTGCTTTCACAGGACCTCGCACCACACATCCTGTTTATTAGTTTAAAGGAGTTTAACAAGGGGATTTATTTTATGTTTTTCTCTGTCCACCAAAGTGCAATTTACTACTCCTATAAAAAGTGATTTTCCCAGTATATTCACACTGTGCCTCATTATGACTGCTTCTGTAACATTTGTACGATGTTCAATCATTTTAGTTACCATCGCCCAAACTGAATTTCATGAATATTGCCCAGTAGCAATTTAATTGTCAACTTGATTTAGAACTTAAAAATTGTTCTATCTACTTTTTGAGAATTCAAAATATTTTCCAGTTGTATATTTTGCTTATCGTGCTCTTCATGAGAACCTACTTGTATCCAGTTCTACTACAATGTAATAATTTGCCTCTACCATAGGGACTCTTACTTTAGATTTATGACTTTTAGCAAAGTGGATGGAACACGTCTTGCTTTAATGTAATTTCAACATAGTCCCTAACATGACTGCTTGAACAAACTGAATACCATTACATTGATGTTCTATTTACAGAGAAGGTCTTATTATTTAGGATTTATGTAAACTTCTTGCCTAGTTCCCTTAGAGACCTACCAATCCAAACTAAAAATATGTGCTATTATTTCCCCTGATGTTACCACTACCACTAATGGTCTCGACATGCCTTGGTGTAAAGAGCACAGAACTAGGAGTGCCAGCCCTTGTGACACTGCACATGACTAATGCACCTTCCTGGAGTTCAGGGATTATATTTTTTTCTCTCCTGGAGCCAGTTGCACTCTCTGAACAGTGGAATGTCGAAACACATTGGGAACACTGTTAAATTCGTTATCCAAGTGTCTTCGTCCTTTCAGATGTTTCACAACAATGGTTCCTGGTCCAAGGCCATGTCCCCAAGAAGCAAATAATCTCTTAATCAAAATTTAAAAGTCCTGTCTTCAGACTCTTCAACTTCCCCACTTCATACAAGAAGAATAGCTTCATTTGGTCTGCCACATGGAATGTTGTTTTCCTGGCTCCAAATATCATGAACACTAAATTCAATTATAAAATGAGCCACATGATGTGAATACTGTTAGAGTAGTATGTGGGTCAGTGGGACTAAGCACAAATAGAATAATTAAAACCACAGTGTGGAATGTTCATTTCGGCTTGTTAAGGAAGCAGTGATGGGAGCTATGGAGACTATTAGAGTGAATCATGCTGATTCTATTTTGATCCTATAAATGAGCTCTTGGATAGAGCAAAGAAGAATGATATACATAGTTTACCTTAGATGAGAAAGATACATAGGGAAGCAAGGAAACAGGAAATTATTAGCAGAGAATTCCCATACCAATGCTCCTTCTAGACCACTGGCAAAATACCTAAATTCTCTAAACTTCAGGTTCCTTTTCTGTATGATGGAAATAAAATTAATTCTACTTTCTTCGAAGTGTTTTTATGAAGATGTCGATGTAAGGCACTTAAATAGTTTTTAATAAGCAGTCAGATTAAAAATCACTGTTGTTTTTCAAGTTGCCATGAGTAGCCTATTACTATGTAGATATAGAAACCACCTCATTTAGGATGACCAACCCTCTGGTTCGTTGGAGCCTAAAAGGTTTCCTAGGCATTGTGGGGATATATTGGGCAAATTAGGAAGAGTTGGTCACCCTAACTCAGAAGTAATCATGCTACTATGCAATATACAGGGTTTTTTGCTTTTTTTCCAATTAAAGCAATATCTTTATGATGTGTTCTTTGCACTGTCTAACAAAATCATCATCATCATCATCATCATCATCATCATCATCATCATAATCATAATAGTCTTCACAAAGTAGGCTTGAAAATTCCATGAAGGCAGAGTCCTTTTTCAATGGAGAGGACTTTTCATAAAAGAGATAGTGACTGATAATTTTTTCTCTGCTTATTAGATTTTTTGCCAATTGTCCTTTTGTTTCATTTTAACAGAGTGGTTGCTAAGACAATTCCTTCTGTATGGAAGCAGAAATAAGATGTCGATGGGGCTGCAATTACTCTCTGCTACTTAGCCATCTGCAGAGTAAAGTATTTCGTGATTATCTTTCTCTTTTGGGTGGTCATAGGAGTAAAAGAAAAAAAATATATATTAGCTGCTCTGGAATGTCAAGTAGGAGAAAGAAAAGGAAGTGCTGTGAAAGACATTTATCTAAGGCTGATCTTTGGGGAAATTAGGAGACTTTGTTTTTTTTTCTTTTGTTTTGTTTTATATTACTATATTTTATACATTATTAAAGCATCTGTTAGGATTGTGACATCTTCAAAGGGAAATTTCATGAAAATGTTTGGGTTTACAGTATAAAGAATGTCTTTTTTCTATGTTTACCAGAGTAAAAGATTTCCTGATTATTACATCTCCAGTCTGCCATCATCAGCTGGGAAAGCCCTTGAATCCCCTACATTCATGCCTAATGTCACCTAAGATATAAACCACAACACTTATCTCTTAATGGTTTGTGAAGAGAACATACTTACAAAGCTGGAAAGAGACTGAGTTTCTTCTTGCAGATGGCCAAATGTCATTTCACATACCTAAACAACTCTACTTCCCTTATCATTATGTCAGAGATTTATGTGTTGATAAATTGAAAAATAACTGTTGTACAAAGAATTATCATTTTTGATGGGCATGTGACATTTTTATTTAAAAATATTTAGTAAGTAACATAGCAATAATTATAATTATGTACTGACCATGTAGCAGATGCTGGATTAATTGTATTTCATATATTATCTCATTTATTCTTCACAACTATGCCAAGAGGTATAAGAAGTTTTTCTAGGCAGATGAGAAAATTGGGGACCATAAAGGAAAGGTAATTTACCCAGATTTCACTGAGATAAATTAGCAACATCTGGCTTTGAACTCAAATTTGATTCTCTAACACCACAGTCTTACCCACACATTACATTTCCTGCTATTTAAAAGCACCTGTACTAGATACAATCAGACACAACATGAATAAAACATAGTGCCCTCTAAAGGGTAAAACCTTTTAGTAAGACAAAACATGGTCACAGAGAAAACCTTGACTTTGAACAAAGAATTTAACCTTACTGAGCCTTAGTAAGGCTCAAAGTGTTTTTGTCCTTGCTTATAAAATGAGAATACTATCATATTTCATAGAATGGATATATTATAATTTATTTTATAGAATATGAAATATGATAGTATGGAACTGTTAAGTAGAATAATGTATATAATATATGTAAATTTGTTAATATATATAAAATTTGATGCTGAAAGTTACATATTATTAAGTAGAAGAAGCAATTACAGAATGATTTTGACAATGATATAAATGATATAATTTAAGAAAATCCAGATAGGTACAAGGAGGATGGATAAAGAAAACATCTGACTGACTCTCTATGCATGTAAGTTATAGTATAAAAAAATTTGAGGCACGTAGTGTATAAGGGTACAATTTGGTGATATCAACAACTGAAAGAGTTGTAGTGGAGCTATAAAGGAGTGGAGTTTTTGTATGTCATTGGGGTTAAGCTTATGTAAATTTAAGTTAAAATATTAAAACTTTAGAATTAAAATAATGTAACCTCCAAGGTAACAGCAAATAAAGAAACCACATGGTAACCACACTAAAGAAAATAGCTATAGAATATTCACAGAAAAAAAAAAGAAAGGAATTTAAATGTTTTGCTGCAAAAAAATCAACCAACCACAGAAGAAGATAATAGTGCTGGCAACGAGGAACAAAACAGCTATCAGACATATGGGAAATAAATAGCAAAATGAGAGAATTAAGCTCCTTCTTATCAATAATTACCTTAAACATAAATGGATTAAACTCTCCAATCAAAAAGCAGAGATTAGCAGACTAGATTTTTAAAAAATCCAACTATATACCATCTACATGGACACAAATAGGTTGAAAGTGAAAGGATTAAAAAAGATATTTTATGCAAATAATAACCAAAAGAGAGTAGGAGCAGTTAAACTAATATCAGAGAAAATAAATTTTAAGTCAAAAAAGTTTACAAGAAACAGGAGGACATTATATATGTTAAAAGTTTCAATACAGCAAAAAGAGATATAGCAATTGTAAACATTTATTATAACAGACCATCAAATTATACAAAGATAAATTGACAGATTTGAAGAGAGAAATAGTTCTACAACAAGAGTTGGAGACGTTAATACCCTACTCTCAATAACAGATGGAACTACTAGACAGAAGATAAGTAAGGAAAAAGAGGACCT
This sequence comes from Pteropus vampyrus, assembly GCF_000151845.1. Lineage (NCBI taxonomy): Eukaryota > Metazoa > Chordata > Mammalia > Chiroptera > Pteropodidae > Pteropus > Pteropus vampyrus. Next base: position 11,217,165 of record NW_011888820.1, on the reverse strand, counting down.
GAACAACACAATAAGCCAGCTAGGTCTAGCAGACACATACAGAACGTTCTATCCAACAACAATTGAATACACATTCTTCTCAAGTGCACATGGGACAATTTCCAGTATAAACCATATGTTAAAGCCACAACTTAAGTCTCAATAGATGTGAAAAGATAGGTATCATACAGAAACTCTTCTCTGACCACAATAAGATGAAGTTAGAAATCAATAGCAAAAGAAAACTAAAAAAATTCACAGAATTGTGGAAATAAAACAGCACACTTTTATTATTCATTTATTTAAGTTTATTTATTTATATTAAATTTATTGGGGTAACATTAGTTAATGACATTGTATAGATTACAGATGTACAACTGTATAATCTCTATACATCATCGTGTTCTTACCACTCAAAGTCTAGTCTCCTTCTATCACCATATATTTGACCCCTTTTATCCTCTTCATCCTCATTCCACCCACTTTCTGCTCTGGTAACCATCATTCTGTTGTCTGTATCTATAAGTTTGTTTGTTAAAAAACAAACTTTTAAACAATTGATAAATTAAAAAAGAAATCACAAAAGAAATTAGAAAATAGAGTCAAATGAAAACAAAAACACAAAATATCAAAACTTATGTAATGCAGTGAAACTAAGACTAAGGAAAATTTATAGCTACAAACACATTTAAAAAAATTTAAATCAACAATCTAACTTTACAACTACATTAGGAACTAGGAAAAAAGAAAAACTAAACCCAAAGCTAAAGGAAGAAAGGAAATAAAGATTAGAGCAGAGATAAATGAAATGGAGAATAGAAAAAACAATAGGGAAAGATAAATAAATCCCAAAGTTGGTTCTTTGAAAAGATCAGCAAACATTTAGTTAGATGAACTAAGAAAAAAAAGAAAATATTCAAAATATTGAAATCAGAAATGCAATTGAGGACATTACTACTAATTCTATAGAAATAAAAAGCATTATAAGAAAGTGCTATGAACAATTGTACACTAACAAATTGGATAATTTAGATTATATGGACAAATTCCTAGAAACATAAAACTTACTAACATAAAATAACAAAGAAATAGAAAATGTAAAGATCTATAATTAGAAAGGAGATTAAATCAGTAATAAACAGTCTCCCAATAAAGAAAAGTCCTAGACCAGGTAGCTTCACTGGCGAGTTTTACCAAACATCTGAAGTGGAAAGAACACCAATCCTCTTCATTTTTTTTTTTTAATTAAGAGGGAACACATCTTAATTCATTTTTTGAGGCTACCATTTCTCTGATATCAAAACCAGACAAAGACACTACAAGAAAACTACAGACTAATATCATTAATGAATATTGATGTAAAAATCATCAACAAATACTGGCAAACAGAATTCAGCAGTATATTAAAAGGATTATTCATCACCACCAAGTGACATTTATACTTAGAATGTGAGGATAGTTAGTACAATATACAAAATTTGGTTAATGTTATATACCACATTAACATAATGAAGGAAAAAAGCCACGTGATCACTTCAGTTGATATCGAAAAAACATTTGGCAAATTTCAA
>NW_011888820.1:11175356-11215565 GCF_000151845.1 Pteropus vampyrus | reverse complement strand
ATAAATAAATCCCAAAGTTGGTTCTTTGAAAAGATCAGCAAACATTTAGTTAGATGAACTAAGAAAAAAAAGAAAATATTCAAAATATTGAAATCAGAAATGCAATTGAGGACATTACTACTAATTCTATAGAAATAAAAAGCATTATAAGAAAGTGCTATGAACAATTGTACACTAACAAATTGGATAATTTAGATTATATGGACAAATTCCTAGAAACATAAAACTTACTAACATAAAATAACAAAGAAATAGAAAATGTAAAGATCTATAATTAGAAAGGAGATTAAATCAGTAATAAACAGTCTCCCAACAAAGAAAAGTCCTAGACCAGGTAGCTTCACTGGCGAGTTTTACCAAACATCTGAAGTGGAAAGAACACCAATCCTCTTCATTTTTTTTTTTTAATTAAGAGGGAACACATCTTAATTCATTCTTTGAGGCTACCATTTCTCTGATATCAAAACCAGACAAAGACACTACAAGAAAACTACAGACTAATATCATTAATGAATATTGATGTAAAAATCATCAACAAATACTGGCAAACAGAATTCAGCAGTATATTAAAAGGATTATTCATCACCACCAAGTGACATTTATACTTAGAATGTGAGGATAGTTAGTACAATATACAAAATTTGGTTAATGTTATATACCACATTAACATAATGAAGGAAAAAAGCCACGTGATCACTTCAGTTGATATCGAAAAAACATTTGGCAAATTTCAATGCCTTTTTATGATAAAAAGCACCCAACAAACTAATAATAGAGGGAAACTACCTCAACATAATAAAACTCATAATGAAAAACCCACATCGAATATCATACTCAATGATGAAAGACTGAAATCTTTTCTTCTTAGATCAGACACAAGGCACTTGCCACTTCTTTTCAACACAGTACTAGAAGTTCTAGACAGAGTAATTAGACAAGAAAAAGAAATAAAATAAAAAGAAATAAACTGGAAAGAAAGAAGTAAAATTATCTCTGTTTGCAGATCTTATATGTAGAAAATCCTAAAGATTCCCTGCCCCCAAATGTTGGAACAATAAATGAATTCAGCAAAGTAGCATGATCCAAAGTCAACACACAAAAATCAGTTACATTTTTACACACTACAATGAGCAATCTGAAAAGGAAGTTAAATCAATTCTATTTTGCGCAGCACTAGTAAGATTAAAAAACTTACTACAAAGCTATAGTAATCAAAGCGGTATAGTACTGGCATAAAGTGAGATATATAGACCAGTGGAATAGAATAGAAAGCTCAGAAATAAACCCTCACACTTATGGATAAATGATTTTTGACAAGAGTGCTAAGTCCATTCAATGGGGGAAAAACAGTCTTTTCAACAAATGTTTCTGGGAACACTGGATATCTACATGCAAAAGAATGAAGTTAATCTCTTAACAAAATATACAAAAATTAACAGAAAACAGATCAAAGATCCAAATTTAAACCCTAAAGCTATAAAACTCTTAGAAGAAAAAATGCAAAATCTTGATAACATTGGATTTATTTTATTTTGCAAATTTTAATTAAAGTATACACTACATTGGTTAGATATCTATATAGTTAGTAAAATGATACCCCCAATTTCTCCCTTCCTGCCTTGACCCTCCACCTAGCCAATGTATTAAAGCTAATTGCATTCCCAATGCCATGCTCCCCATCCCTGTGAGCATCTGTCAGCTACTAATTTGTACTTCTTTAACTCTTCACCCCATTCTCCCAGTCCCCCAAACCTCCCTACTCTTTGTCTGTTACCAAATTGTCCACTATATTTGTGAGTCTGTTTTTGATTAATTTGTTATTTTTATTCCTTAAAGTCCGCATATAAGTGAAATCATATAGTGTTTATCTTTCTCTGTCTGACTTAAATCTAGGTTTATCAAAGCAATATCGTTTTCCATTTCCTTCCTTTTCATATGTAGGGGTCTTGTTTTCTTATCCTTTCAGCCACTCTATCTTTTGATTGGAGCACTTAATTCTTTTCCATTTAAGGTACTTATTGATAAAAATGCAGTTGTTACCATTCTTTATTCCTGTTTTTGATACACGATTTTTCTTCTTAAAGAAGTCCCTCCAGCACTTTCTGCAATACTGGCTTGGTGGTGATAAATTCCCTTAGCTTATTTTTGTCTAGGAAGCTCTTTATCTGTCCCTCAACTCTAAATGATAGCTTTGCTGGATAAAGTATCCTTGGTTGTAGATCCTAGGTCTTCATCCTGTTGAATATTTTTTGCCAAGCCCTTCTGTCCTGCATAGTTTCTTTTGAGAAATTGGCTGCCAGTCTTAAGGGTGTTCCCTTGTAGGTAACTATCTGCTTTTCTCTTGCCACTTTTAATATTCTTTCTTTGTATTTAACCTTTGGCATTTTAATTATGATGTGTCTTGGTGTGGGCCTCTTTAGATCCCTAATTTTTAAAATTCTCTGAGCTTCCTGGGGTTTTATGTCCATTTCCTTCACCAGGTTAGGGAAGTTTTCCATCATTATTTCTTCAAACAGCTGTTCAACATCTTGATTTTCTTTAGTTACGCTGATCAGAAGACTATTTGGAGCCTTAAGAGTGTCCCATATCCTCCTTAAATTGTTTTTTATAGTTTTGGCATCTTTTTTCTTGCCAATCTGATTGAGCATCCTTGGCTTTCTCATCCTTTATATAGGGCGTGTGATCCTCTTCTTTATTCACTTTGTTTATTCCTTTGTTTATTCTGTTTAATATACTTCTCATCTAATGTGTTCTCCATTTCAGACTGGTTCCCTTTTATAATTTCCATTTCCATTTTTATCTCTTTGTTGGAGTTCTTTACACTTTCCAAAAGTTCGTTGAACATCTTTATAACCAGTGTTTTGAACTTTGCATTTGTTAGATTACTTGACTCCATTATATCTGGATCTCTGTTCTGTTCTCTCATATGGTTTCTGCTTCTTTGTCTTCTTATTTTGGCTGCCTTTCCATATCTGTTTCTATGTACTAAGCAAAGCTCCTAAGTCTCCCGGTCTTATTAGTGTGGATTTGTGTAGTAGGTGTCCAGTGGCACAGTCCCGAGAGGAGTTTAGCTGCAGACCAAACTTAGCCCAAGTCCCTCCCCCTCCAGGGCTACCTGTTAAGATATAGCAAGCAATCCACAGACGCTGTACTTAAATTTGCCTCAAAAGGCCACATCAGAAACCGAGGCCATCTGCCTCCACCAGTGTGAGTCTTAGCAAGGAGCACCTGACTTGCTGAGGATACACCTGGATGTGGCTTGGATGGGGCCCTAGTTGGGGGAGGCGGGGTTTCAGGAAATCCTCTGGGTGGCGCGACCTCTGTTATCCAGTTTGATGACATCACAGCTATGGCAGCGCTGTGTCCCATGCACTGGTAGTGGGGAGGGCTCAACAGGGAACAATGGATACTGCCAGCACTTCTGTACCGAGCGAATCTCGTTTAGGCCCTCACTCCAACAATCTCTCCTTGTAAGTCCCTGGTGCCCTCTGTGTGCAGCTGAATCAGCACTGGTGCTCAAAGCGAGCAGGTCCTTCACTGCGAAAATCTGCTTGCGGATGCGGCTCCTTTAAGAGGTGTCTGCCTCTGCCACTGCCGCTGCCTCTGTCTCACTCAGCTGCCGGGGACCAGGCAGCCCCGCGTCCTTGCCCCGTCCTACGTTCTGCTGTTGCAGGGTGATTTCTTGGATTTCTCCATAGTTGTATGGCTTGTTCATCTAGATCCCAGGCGATTTTTCCTTGCTGCTCTGTCACAACTTTGATTTGGTCGCCAGAGGGATGAACAGAGCTTCTATCATCTACGCCATTTTTTCTCTCTGATAACATTGGATTTTATAATAATTTCTTCCATATGACACCAAAGGCACAGGTAACAACAACAAAAATAGATGAAATTGACATGAAAAATTTAAAACTTTGTGTATCAAGAGACGTAATCAACAGAGAAAAAAAGAAAACCCCCAGAATAGGAGAAAATGTTTGTATATCATGTATCTGATAATGAATTAATATCCAGAATATATAGAGAACTCCCCAAATTCAAAAACAATAAAACAAACAACTCTATTAAAAAGTGGGCAAAGGAATTAAACAGACATTTCTCCAAAAAAGATATACAAATGGTCAATAAACACATGAAAAGATGCTCAACATCACTAATCATTAGAGAAATGCAAATCAAAACCATAGTATGATACTACTTCACACCTATTAGAAGGACTACTATCAAAAAATAAAGAAAACCCCAAAACAGAAAATAATATGTGTTTAGAAGGATGTGGAATTACTGGAGCCCTCATGCACTGCTGGTGGGAATGTAAAATGGTATAGCCGCTGTGGAAAACAGTATGGCGGTTCCTCAAAATATTAAACAGAGAATTACCATATGACCCAGCAATTCCACTTATGGGTATGTACTCAAAGAAATTGAAAGCAGAGCCTTGCACAGATATTTGTACACCCACATTTTATGGCAGCATTATTCTCAAGAGATAAAACATGGAAGCAACTCAAGTTTCGACCAATGGATGAAGGATAAGCAAAATGTGATATATACATTCAATGGAAAATTATTCAGCCTTAAAAAGGAAGGAAATTCTGACACATGCTACAACATTGGTAAACCTTAAGGACATTATCCCAAGTGAAATAAGCCAGTCATGAAAAGACAAGTGCCATAAGATTCCATTTACATGAGGTACTTAGTGTAGTTAAAATCATAGAGACAGAAAGTATAATGGTGGTTTCCATTATACTGGGAGGAAAGTGGATTGGCAAAATATTGTTAATGGGCACAGAGTTGCAGTTTTACAAGAGGTAAAGAGTCCTGGAGATGGATGGTAGTGATGGTAGCACATTGCTAATGTATTTAATGCCACTTTTATGTTTTTATTTTACCACAATAGAAAATAAGAATCTGAAAACTTAAGATCCACCTTTCTCAAACTATCACAAATACTTTCTCATACATCCTTCCATATCTGTGCAGTAAATACAAGCAGATGGTGGTAGTTTCCCATTTCCTAAATAAAAGGACTGTGCAAATGAGTTGAGAAGATTACATTCTTAACAGTTATCTCTGTAGACTGGTAATCACATGTGTATCACCAGAAAGTAAAAGCTGAAACTATGAATGTCATGCTCATATCAGTCATGGCCCCAGAATTTCATGCATTTATTCATGTATTCATCAAATATTTTTTGAATACCTAGTATATACCAAGCATATATTGAAAGAATAGCAGTGAACAATATACAGCACTGCTTTCAGAGACCCACTTTCTAGTTGGGCAAGAAATGTATTAATTCTTTAAAATAAAGAAATATATAAATTAGGTGGTAAGTGCTACTGAGAAAAATATTTCAAGGTAAGGCAATACAAAGTGCCTGAAAGTGCTATTTGAGATAGAATGATTGAGGATGCCTTCTCTGGTATTTAGAGAGGCACATAAATATATTGGGCAGGGGGTGGCATGTGACAAAGAACATTTCAGGTGGAAGAAATAGCAGTAAAAGCCATAGAAACAAGAACATGATTATTATGTTCAAGAAACAACCAGGAGTTCTATGCTATTGATGCTGAGGGAGAGTAGTGGGCGATAATATCAGAAAGGCCGTAGGAGGCTGGCTCATATGATCAAAAGGGCCATCGTGATGTCTAGGTTAAGGTGCAGCCACACATGTAAAAGAGGCAGACAGCAAGGTTGTCTTCTCCCCATCACATTCCTCAACTCAGGTCTATGAGTTTCTCCCAGCAGATAAGACAGATCCAGAGAACAGATTATTGAGGTTATAGGCAAAGAGTGTCATATAAAATTAGGTTCAGGGTGAAAATGTGGACATAATGAAGGTGGCAGGCAGTGGAAATTGTTACGGTCAGTGGATTGGAAGTCCTTGTGAGGCTGAAGAAATTTTTGTTGTTAACTAGCTTACATTAGTTATGGAAATATAGGAGATGGTTGTTGAAGAATAGAACGCTTAAGACTGAGTTTTGGAGGGGTACCATTATTAGTAATAGCACCTTCTGGGATACGATTGAGGATGCTCTGAACTGAAGAGTAGGGTTGGTAGTTTAAGGATCCTGATGGTATCCTCAGGAATGTGAGAAATACAGAGTCACGGCTTGGGGTAATCAGGGGAGGATTTGAAGTAAAACAAATTATAAAACGATAGTCTGAAGGGTTGAGAATAGCATGGATGGAGGCCATGTAGCTCAGGGTCTGGCAGGGTCACTGCAGATCTCTTCGATGGGAAGCTGCCTTCACTATTACCACCTGAACACTGGGCAGAGGGAAAGATCCACGATTTTCCATGGTCAATGGTTGTCTCTTTAAGTAGAGAATCTGATATGGTTTTGAAATGGCGACAGCAATAATACACAAGGGTACCGATCATCTAAAAGAAAAGAGTGAAGGTAGCACATTTAGGGTGCTGGAAAGAACTTGAAAACTGACTGCTTAAGGCAAATTCTGGCAGCCATTAGCAATGTCAGTGACCTTCTCCATGTCGCAAAGAAGTGCTTCTGGTTGGTGCTCTACACATGGTTGTTAAAGTCTTCAGTTGGAGATGTTCTTTTCCTGTTATCCATTTTAGCAGTGGTGATTCAATAGTGATTAATTAGACAACATGATAATAACAATAGTTTACATGTGTAAACTATTACATGTAATAGTTTACATCAAGCCCTAGAGTAAAAACTTAATATTCATTATATGGTTTTATTTTTATGGTAACCAAATGAGATAGAGAGTATTGTTACTTCCCATTTTTGTGCAGACGGGGAAACTGAGGTTGAAAGATATTATTTACTCTGTTCATAATACTATTCAGGCAGAACTTAAACATGATATTCAACATGCTTGATTCTAAAACTTGTGCTCTTAACTTCTGTTCTTTACTGCTGAACTCTTCATAAAATAAGATAAAAGCAACTAAGAATACAAAAGAATCATAAAGCAAGTATTGGAGTGTTTATTAAGCAGAAATTTGCACTTCCTTTGTGCTTAATTAGAATAAAGACAACTATCAAGTAGATAAAATGGTCTCTAGGGAATTACAAGGTAATTTGGTCTAAAATAGCTCCAAATTTAAGTCAGTATTTTAAAAAATCAAAATGAACATTCTAATAGGATTATTTTATGAGGCAATTTTGGCTTGCAATATAGGCATTACTCTCATTTCTCTTCAGATATCGGGAACGTGTATTCCATCATCAATAGCAACACAGGATATATGGCAAAAAGATTTGGATGATTCATTAAATGCAAAGCTTTGGCAGCACATATGGGGAAGTGTTTATAAAGCAGTTTGGGAAACAAGACTGCAACAAATTCAGGTTAATATTCTTCCCAGAACCTGCTGGTCCCCATCCAGATAGGGTTATAGACAGATACTTCACTTTGGAAATGCTGAAAATGCAGAGCTGTTATTCTTTGTTACCTCAGTTTGGTTCTGATCTTTACTTAAAGCAGTAAGCCTAATTCCTTTTTATCAACACTAGGTTTTTGTGTGGGTAATTCTAGAACATAGCACATTATCAACAAAACAATAATACGTATTTTATTTTAAGCTCTGTAACCAATATTTTAAACAGGGAATAAACAGTGCTCATGCTCAGGCCATTAAGAAAACTGCCAGGGCAGGATTACTGACTGAAAGGGTATTAGGTGGAGTTTAAATAGTTTTTATAAGGCAGAATCTGGACTCCTCACTGGTTCTTGACCAATAACTTTTGCCCAAGAATCAACTTTACTTCATGTTTTGTCTCCCAATTTTACCTCATGTTATATGGGAGATTGTTATCATTTAAATCGTACATGCTACTCCAAGTATGCCAGGAGCTCCTTGTCACCCTCTTTATAGAAGAACTAGCTGAATGTTGGTCAGTTTTTAAGGGGGGGAGGGAAGAGAAAAACATTGCTGTCTCTCTAGGTCATTGGATAAAGAGAATTTGGAAACAATGAGGGATCTCTGGACTTAGCAGGGAATTTTGAACCTTGTTCACTCCTCTTGGTTTGCCCTCTGACCCAGATTGGTCCAGGTGAGATCCAGAAAAATCTGAGGAATGTCAGGTGATGGCTCCTCCAGTCAGAAGCCAGTGGGAGCACTGGCCATCAGCCACACTAGCCTACTTTCGCACTGATGAAGGGTCTGGTCATGGGACTAAACGTCACTCACAAAGTTCTTGAAAGGGAGAGAACTTTCTTCTGGCCGCCGAGGTGGCTGCCATGGGAGGTGGAGGGCATTTCTGGAAAAGCTGTTTGCCCTACTGCCCTTCTAGAATTGAAGGCTACTTTGGCACCAGTCTCATAGGACAGTGGTAAGAAACCACCATCTCTGTTATTAAGTAAGCTATGCATGTGCAGAGTGCTATATGTCCCTGACATTATGCTGTAATGTTCCATCAACTTCCTGGGAAAGAATCTGTCCCTGTGTGTCATATACAATCATGAACCATGAAGAAGGCATGGATCAAAAGGTGAAGGAGGAACCAAGGGCATAGGATCTTGAAAAAGGAACTACAAAACCACCACCACAACAACCCAGTTATTGTGTTCTTAGCTTGAGCCAAGCTTTGTGCTAAGTGCTTTGTATCAATTATTTAACTAAAGCCTTACAATAACCCTAAAAGACAGGAATTATGCGCCCCATTTGACAACCCCATTGGTCACGTGTTAAAAGTTAGCAAGGTTTTGAAAAACAGCTTGACTCAAACCTGGCTGTTGAGATTGCTCCTCTGTTAACCAAAATTCTATTTGCTGGAGTCCTGCACAGACATCTCAGGATTTCCAGAAGCATAGTCCCTGTGTGAGCCAGCTGGCCCCAGAGGCAGCCAACATTCTTTGGGCTGCACACCCGTGATGGGAAGCTGGAGTCCAGCCCTCTGCACAGCTGGCTTATGAGCAAGCCTCTATTTTCCCCCCTGGAACTCCTTCTGTCTGCAGGTTTATAATGCTCAGGCTTTTTGTTAAATCTGGCTGGACTGTAAATGAGAATAATACTTTGCACTTCTATGAGGCCTGTTATCTACAAGTTTTAAAGGACTTTACAAATTGTCAACAAACCACCATCTCCCCCTAATATAGATATTTTAACCATTTTGGAAATAAGTAATCAGCAATGCAGATTCACTCATTTGTTTGAGGGTTTCTAAATCATTTATTCAATTAACAAATGAAATATTAATGGCCTTTAACTGATGGTAGAACCATTTATTTCTAGACGTTATATAGGCTTTAACAAAGCAGTGTTTCCTTTGTTTGCCACATCAAAATCTGTGGTTCTTATATGGTACTATCCAAGCTATATCCACTTTTTATGCTGATTAAATAACTTGCACTGGGAGCAGGGAAGATAGCAATGGCTATAGCCTAATGTCTGCAACCTAGAAAGTTTCCTTCCATTATTGGCTTTGCATGAAAATGAATATATTAATCTCATTTTATGTGCACATGAGTCAGGGATGTCTATATGAGAACTTGGTCTTCACCATCGACTCCCAGAGTGTTAGGAAATAGATCCTATAGCTGAACTACCTGGGTTTACAGCTCTGCTCTGTCACTTACCATCTTTGTGTCTTGGACAAGCTACTCAACCTTTCTAAGCCTCAGTTTCCCCATTCCTAAATGGGGGTAATAAAACAGTTTCCGTCTCATAGGTTTTGTTGCTGAGGATCACATGAGTTAATGTATCAAAACTGCTTAGAACAGTACCTGGCATACAGCAAGCTCTATATAGATGTGGGCTACTATTATAATAATGACTATTCACATCATAAATTTGTACATAAAGTAAACCACACTGTACTTTCAGTACTGTTTGTTTCCTTTACACATGATTCCAAGAAAGCATTTTATTTCCACGTGGATATTCTAACTTACAAGTGAGCCAGGGAAAAAAATCACTAACCCAAGTGAGTAAATGCACACTCTGATGTTATCTGTATAGATTATCTTCTCAAAATCAAGATGTGAATATACCTTCTGTAGAAAATGTTGTGATTCATCCTAGTTTAATATAACATTTAAATGAATTTATTAATCTGCATTTTCTTCTTCCTTCTTAGCTTGATAAACCTTTCCTCATTTCCCATATATCTTTTTCTTGTTACAATACCTTTTCCAATTTTCCAGACATCTCTTCCTCATTTTATAATAGTTTATTTCAAACCAGAATTTCATTTTCTCTGCTTCTCTTCTCAAAGCTCCCAACTTTATGTTACCATCAACATTGCATTTTCTCTTGAGTCACCTCAGCCTCATATTCAATAATCTTTCTCCCTTTTCAAACGTCCATTCCCATATCTGGCTTCGCAACCCCACTTCCTTTACCTTTCCCTCTCCCCCTTCATATTTTCTGGCTCCTTTCCACAGGATTTCAGTTCTTTGTTTCTCCACTAGGAACTTTCTCCCCTGAGAACTTAGACATAAATCTCTAAAATTTAATTTCTGTTAGTGATGATTCTACACATCCCCCATCCCATAAGCCTCTGAAAAAATGCCCTCATCTTGGCTTCTATTGTATGTATAACACTCTGAGACCATGTTAGGGAAAATTGATATTTTAAGGACAATCCAACCAAAGCATAGCTTCTCCACTACCCTAAATACAGCCCTGGGAATACTCCCATTAGGGCCATATAAATCTCAGTCTTTAATGAGGAGTTTCCTTATTCATTTCAAATAGACAGACAAATACAGTAAATTTCTCAGAATGAAATGTGACTGACAGATGAATAGTACCCAAGGGGATGAACAAAAAAACCTATGGCCTTGACAAATTCTGGCCAACCTATCCAGTGCTTTCTGAAAAGTTCTAGAGCCATCAATGGGTCAGCATAGTTAGCATAGCGAGCTGCCAGAGAGCCAGATGTTGCTATTGGAAATACATCAGCAACACCTCATGTACATAGCCATGGGTCTACGGAGGAGAGACGAGATGGCAAATGAACGTTTACTCCTTTATTATAGTCATTTGAATGACAATTACTAGAAAATATTGTCATTTTTTTTCTCCTTGGAGAACCTGCATTAGACAAGAGAGATTAGAAATAGATGTTAAATTCTTGATAAAATGAGAGAGAAAGAGACTGGGGCAGTCTCTTTCTCTATGCAAGGAACATGCTTTTAGTTCCCTCACTATGCAAGGGACATGCTTTTAGTTCCCTCCTAGAATGAAATACATTGTGTTCCATATTTGAGTTCAATAATGATGCAGAGCCAATGCAGCTCCAGTCTCCACTGGGAACGTTTTCCTTGGCATCGGTCTGCACATTTTGGATTAAACTGTTCTCTCTGAACTGACAAAGAACTTAGGTAATGTCTTTTTTGTAAGAACTTTACAAATATATTGGCAATGAAGCTAATCACACTTCAAAAGCTCCCTTTTTTATAGTTACACAGAACAATAGACAATATACACGACTGGAAAGAACACCTTTGGGTTAAGGTTTACTTTACCCACTGTTAAGGTATATCCATCTGGTGAAACCATTTACTGGTATTTGGAAATACAAACTAGCATTTTAGAACGTTTACTGAAGAAAGATGATGTGTCTGACTCATAACACAAAGAGATTTGTCCCAAAGAACTGTGCTATGAATTAGGTATTGGGACAATAGAACAGCAGTGGATTTCCCATAGGGGTGACAGTGGTTTCTTTTTACCTTTCTCACTTGCTTCCATATCAGGTCTCTTCTTTCTGTCATTTGGTGGAAAATCTCTACAGATAATTGGAAGTGTCTCTGAAAAGAAACATTTCCCTCAGTACCATCCCTATCACCCTCATGATGACCATTAGCTCTACCTGCAGCACGCTTTCTCCAACTGTTTCCACCATCATCACTACGAGGCCATAAACATCTTCACCGCCATCATCACCACCTCCGTCACCACCACACCACTGCCATTATCACCACCAGCATCATCCTCACTATCACCACCGTCACCACCACCGCCACTCCTGCCAAACCAACACCTTCTATACCACCATTGCTACAACTACCCCCATATCACTACCACTGTCACCACCACCACCACCACCACCACGGTTTCCATCCTTCCCACCACCATCACCACCAATCACTTTCCAGGACTTTTTTCTCCTTTTCATTTTATTTTGTAAGTATGTAATGTACTTTAATGCCCAATTCCAATTCTATTTTCTATAACAATCCATCCCAGCCAGAAATGACTATGACTATATTACTCTTAGCTGCTTTGTGTTTGTGTTATGATATTACAAGCTCTTGGATATTTTTTCTTCACATATTTTTTTTCTTGTCATCCTTTCAGAGCATAATGAATTCCTTGCTCACAATAGACGCTCTACAAGAGGGTGATAAAAATTTAATGAGTAAAATAGAAAAAATTTACCCTATGTTCTCTTCAATTATCTACCTCCTGCAGAAAGCCTAAAAGCAATCAAATAATGAGACATTGAGAAGTGAGAGGGAAGCTAGGGATAGATTTTGCAAATACTAGGACTTTAGCCATCAAATAGCCAAGACTTGGTGTGTGTGTGTGTGTGTGTGTGTGTGTGTGTGTGTGTGTGTGTGTGTATACACGTATATATCTCTGGATCTTTCCCCTGTGTGTGTGTATATATATATATATATACATACATATATCTCCGGATCTTTCCCCTTTATGGATCTCTAGCTGAAAAGAAATCTGAAAAATGACATCCACCCTCTAATAATAATAATAATAATAATAATAGTAATAATAATAATAATAATAATGATAATAAAAACACTGCTAACACATGGACAGTAGGAGTAATGAAAACTGATAGCAACAAATTCTTGCTCAGGCTTTAGCCACCTGCCCTAGCAGAGACTTCCTCAGGGGAAGGACAAGAATAGAATTATAATAATTCATGTTTACTCATATGGTATGCACCAGAAGACTCTGGGATAAAGTAAAAGGTTATTAGGAAAGTTATAGACTCGTTTATCCCAGGGTATCTCCGGCTTTATCATCTACCTACCTACCTACCTACCTACCTACCCACCTATTTTCATAAAACCTTTTATTTGCATGCAATTTACATAGAAGAGGAAAGAATTTGATGACTTCTGAAGTCTCTGCTATTCTGCTGCAACTCTAGGATTTTCTAATCCGCTTGTGAACAGGATCTGTTTTTACAAATCCCTTGAAATATGAATCACAATTCTAGCTGCAGACAAGAAACATTCCTGAAAGTACTTTATCTCAGCCATGGCCTCAAGGCTGCCCTTGCAAAGTTTGTAAAATCTAATGGGATTACGGAGGCAAGATGGACAGAGACTGTCAGCATCTCTAACAAGAGATAATAGCAGTAATTCTAAAAATGCTTTTGTCTTGTTGCAACAACTGTCATCAGAGAGGCTCATGTTTTCCTCAAAGCAGCAGCATCTTTACAGACATGAATCACTCCGGAGAGCAGGACCAAAAGGCAGTGGAGAAAGTTTACATGTTGCAGCCCGAATAGCTTAATTACCCAAGACGTATAGTTTGATGGTCGCCTGGTTTCAGGGATTAAGGAGGAGATTATTTGTTCCACTGCCAACTCTTTCCTAATAAATTTCTCCAACTGGAGTTTATCTACTCATTATCTATTCAAACTGTTAAGATTAATTTCTTAGCCTATGCAATCAGAAAAGAAGTCTTGCGATGTGAGTCTTGGTTAATGTTGCCAGTAACATCAGGATCTAATGAATGGAGTCCTGGCCTGAAAGCCAAACTGATCTGATGCTTTGCCAAGTCCTGCCCTGACTGACTCAACAGCTATTCTTATGAAATGGGCTCAGCAGTGAGTGCCTTCGATCTTCGAATAAGTAATTAAACTGCACTGACCTAAAATTCTTTATCTCTAAAATGACAGGATTTTTTTTGTTTTTTATGTTATCATGCAGCTATAGTCTCCTCATAGACCAGTCCCTTCCTGGTAGGGAAAGAAGACATCCGTGAGTTAAAACATCTTGTCCATGCCACAGTAGAGTGAGTGGAGGCATAATTAGCCTTTTGCCTTAACATATCTTTCATTTATTCAACAAATATTTATTGAATTCCTTCAATGTGCCTGGCATAGTGCAAAGTACCAAAGGTATACAACAAAGGTATAAGGTGGTGATCAAGTACAGATATATTTCCTTGCTTTGTGAAACCTATAATCTAGTGTGGGAGCCATATAGTAAAGTAACCACACAAATAAATGTATTGTTACAACTTTGATACATATAAGGAAGAAGAAAAACATGATGCCATGTGGGGTTGGTTATCCTTCCTCCTGCACATATACTCAGGCCAAATGTGATAGTGAGGCTGGATAAGGTGGGAAGGAGTGAGAGAAATAGAAAGGAATGGGAGAAAGAGTTTGCCATGGCTTGTGGAGGATCTATGTCAGTCAAGCCACAGCCAGGGCTGTGCCACCCTTGATGGATATGCAGAGGTACAAAATTGAAACTACGTCACAGGAACTACTGGATCCATGCTAGCAGACTGCTCAGAAAAGATGACCACCGTGTCATCATCCACCAGATAGTATCACATAACCACAAAAAGTTGTCTCTGTGTGTCTAACATGCCACTAAGTAGGACTAAAGCCTTAAAAATCCAGAACCAAAGGCAATCTGAGTTAGAACATCAAAGTTAGTTGCCGTTTGTCCCATTCTCTGTGTGATCTGTGGTGGATAAAACATATTTCCTAGAATTATCATTATTTCCAGAATCTCATTTCTGACTTTTCTTTGTAGTTTCATATCATCTGAATATGGTAAAATAAATGATTTTTGTTCAAAATTATTATTTTTCTACTTTAGCAATAACCCATAATATGTACAACAAATAGTCATTGAGCTAAAATACAGAAACTAAAGTTCATTAAACCACCAGTCTGTGTAGCCCTCTGTCAACTGGCAGACGTGAGCATGGCTGTGGGCATTCCCACTGGTTCCAGATCATGCGTATCACCGAAAATTGCTTCACTAAGTTTCTCAAAAGTTTTATTTGGTTCATAATCCCACACATATTATTTTTCTAGACTTTATACACCTACGTCCCTATTCTCTTGCCTCTCGTCTTCCCTCCAAATGACCAATGATTGTCCATCAATTCATAGAGGGACAGAAATGTGAAAAGAGAACACTCCGAGACTTTTCTGATAGCATTTCTAAGGATCTGGAGTAACATTGAAACAGGAGCAGAAAGTTGTCTAACACTCTGACCCCTGTTTCAGTGCCTCTAACTCAAATATCCTTTTTTTTTTTCCATTTAATATCTGGCTTGACTCCTATCCAGACCCAACTTTCTCCACTCATGCTTTAGTCCACCTCTTTTTGACATAATTCCTAGCTGCAGCTTCCAAATCTACTTCTGCTGCCCCTTCCTCAAGTCTGTCTCTGCTTCCCTGGTGCCTGCAGCTCCTTCACCCTCACCGTGTCTCTGCTTTTTCTCTCCTTCTGATCCCTCCTCCCCTGCTTTACCCAATGCCAGTTCAACCCACAGCAGTTCAATTCTTTTCATACTTTTTAGAGATTCAAAAGTTGTTTCTAACTCTCTTGCTTCGTAATTATTCAGCCTTTTTTGAAAAGTTATATTGTTATGGAAGAAAGATTTTATTAAAACATTAAAATGACTGAAAAATACAAAACAGAACTGTAAAAATAACCCAAAATCCTACCACAAGATAAAGCAAGTTTTCACATATTGGTGAACATTCTTCAGACATCTCTCCCTTTCTGCAAAATGCTCACATGATTTATAATAACGATTTCACTTGTATGGAGCATGTGGAACAGGATGCCTGGTAATCTACATGCTTCACTGTCTGTAAGGCAGTAGATCAAGATCTACAGCCACCTGATAAATGTCTGCATAGATGTCTATTCTCTCTCTCTCTCTCTCTCTCTCTCTCTCTCTCTCTCTGTGTGTGTGTGTGTGTGTGTGTGTGTGTGTGATTATTGAAGAGAATTTGTATTGTTTGGGACTCTTCAATGTAGCCATCCAGGAAATTGTGAAGCATAGGGCGGCTCCTTGGTAAATCATTTTGGATTCCCTTTCCTTCAGTAACCCCTTTGTATTCAAAGGCTGCACATTTGCTCATCTGGCTTCCCACTGGAATGAAGCCTGAGGAAGGCAGAACCATGGCCCCAGAAAGATGTCCATATCCTAATCCCTAGACCTTACACAGCAAAAGGGACTTTGCAGACGTGATTAAGATAAGGATCTTGGGATGTCCCCATCTCAAGAGGCCTTCATCTAATATGCTAGATTATCTCTGTGGGTCAAATATAATGAAAACATTGCTTATAAAGCAAAGAGGGAGTTAGAATCAGAGAAGAAACTGCGATGGTGTGATAACAGAAGCAAAGGTGGGGGGCGGGGAGAAAGATTAATTTGGAGATGCCACCTTGCTGGCTTCAAAGGTAGAGGAAGGGATAATAAACCAAGTATTGCAAATAGTCACTAAAAGCTGGAACAGACAAGGAAACAAATTCTCCCCTAGAACTTCCATTAAAAAACATTCTGTCAACAACTTGATTTTAGGACTTATGCTCTCCAGAACTGCAAGATAATACATTTGTGTTGTTTTAAGACAGTTCCTGGTAATGTTACAGTAGCAATAGGAAATTAATACAGAGCCAGTCTCTAATTTCCTCCTTAATACTCTCCTAAGAGAGTCAGTGAAAACATTATCACCCATTCTGGGGACTCTTGCTCAAATGTAAAGAATTTGATCATGAACTTGAAATTCTCCCCCACAGTCTCTTGAAATTCCGCAGATCATTAACGTAAAAGTAATCTTCACTTTGGGAAAATGTTGTCTTTGAGAGGTCAGTGAGGAAGGGAGAGAGCATCAGCCTCTCCATTATGTCAAGTGAAGTTACCAGGTCAGCCTGTGATAGATGTCACATCCCAGGTACACTCACATGTAGGTGTTATCAGTGGGGCCTCAGGTCTGCCTAACTTCTACATTCCCCATTGACAGTAGGAAAAATAAACCCAAACAGTGATTATGTTTGAACTTTATAGTTCTCTTCAAAATATTGGTACAAATTAAAACTTTTCTGTGTTTGACTGCACAGATATCTTTTTTGATAGGGTAAAGTAAGAGTTAAAGTTTCAAACATTAGAAAGAGCAAAAGGAATTAGCAATACTGGGGTGAGCACTGGAGTATATCACTACAACTGTTTGGCTATATAACCCACACCCTAAATTAAAGAAGATGAGGTGAAATGATCACTCATTCTGTGAAGAGAACTGTAATACAATGCACAGATGGGGACCACAATGAACCATTGTATCACATCAGCTTCCTGTTTCTTTGGTTGCAAACAACTGTTACAGATGCTGGCTAATTTAAGAAAACAGAGATTTTATTGCGAGAGTATGAAGTAGCTCTTGAAACCAGGGGGAGCTGAAGATCAAGACTTGGAAAGGTCAGCAACCACAGCAGCTCTGGAGACCTAAGTAGCAGGAACTAACAGACAGACTCATTAGGGCACTGCCCTTGGGATGACAAAACTACAAGATTTAAAGTTCTAGGAAGGAGACTTGTGTCCAGCCCTTAGAAAGGTGGGGAGGGGGGAGACTGACTAACAATCCCCAAAACATGGCTCCTAAAGGAGAGAAATTATTTAATAATAATAATAACAATAACAATAGCAAATAGTTCTATAGTGTTTCACTATGGTCAGGCACCATCTCAAGCATATTACTTATGTTAGGTCATCTAATGCTCAGCGACCCTGTGAAGATGGTTGGCTCTGTTATTGCCACAACTTTGCTTAGGAGGAAACTGAATTACTGAGAAGCGAAGTACCTTGACCAAGGTCATAGTGCTGGTAAATAGCCACACCAGGATTTCAGCACTGGCGGTCTAATTCTAGAGACTAATACTTAAACACTACACCGTGAGGCCTCTCTGTATATTTCCCAAGAGAAATTTGGGGTACCGCTATTGGAAGAATGCGGAATGACTGTTTGCGGCAAAAACCACAGTAGGAGCTAAACTACCATTAACATTTACTGGACGTTAATTTACTATGTGTTATAAAGTAAAATATAAGAAGATAGTGAGAAGGAACACAGACAACACTATTACAATATAAAGTAATATACTGAAATATGAGCTCCATGAGGACAGATGTCTTGTTTAACACTATACCTTAAGTACCTAGAACATGATCTAGGGTCTGGCACATAGTTTGGTCCTCGATAAATATTTGCTGAATAAATGAATACAAAAATACACCTAAAATACATTAAAATAATTTTTTAAAAAAACAAACAGATTCAAATAGCACAACCATACAGTATATTTGTGAGAGAGATGTTGAGTCAAGATATGAGGAGATAGGAGAAATTTGGGAAGCTTCCTGGAGTAGGAGGCATTGGCCATCAGATGTTAGAGTTTGTAGCAATTACCAGTAGCAGGCAGTAGGGAGAAAAATATAGCAGTCTTCACTACTAGTTCATTTGGAGGGTTTTTCTAGTTCTAATTATAGAGATTATTACTTTCATAATGCTTTAAAGTGAGTTGGAAAGGATCTGAAAATAAATGTTTGATAATGTTTTGAATTTGATTATAGAATCTAAAGAGATCCCCAAATCTGAGAATTTCGATGGGGGAAGAAGATGATGAAAGAGAAGGAGACAGAATATAAAAGGTAAATTTTAAGATCTACTTATTTTTGGCAGTGAAATGGGTTAAGGTTTAGAGGAGAGGAATCAATTTTTTTTCTTTTGTATAACTGGAGATAGATTGGAATACTTACGATTTTTCAATGAGTTGAAAAACAAAAAAAACTCTACAAAAACCTCCTACAGAAATTTCTTTATCACTTTTTGGGATACAGGGCTAACATTTAGCCAGTGTTCATGTCAGAGATATTTATGCTACCTTAGCCCCCCAAGGCCAGTGTCTGCCCCAAGTAACAGGTACACATATAGCACCGGCTGTCAAATATTTTTGAGGAAACTCCCTGGTGGTGTTCCACAGGAAAAAAGAGATGCAGCTGAAACCATAGCAGAGACGCTTTTCATGAAGAGGACACTGGTTTATGGATGGAAGCAAAGGATTAAAATAAACAGATGCTTCTTTGGGTGACAATTGTCTTCAAAGGCAAGTATTAAAACTCATTTAATTTTCATAGATTACTGGGAAGAGGAATTTCTTAGCATAATCTCTATAATTATGAACTCCACCTAGATTTTATAGGTAGATAGTAGTCAGACGATGAGTTAAAACAAAGGGAGTCGCTGGAAACTTTATAAGCAAAGTCAAGCAAGATATATTCTCTATCAGTCGCAACCCAGAAAAGGGATCGGAAACGATTGTGGAAATACTCTGCTAACGTGTGCAACATGCAGGCATGCACTATATAATTAAAAATAGGGGAGATGGGCGACTATTCCAGAAAGACTGAAACATTTAGGGTGAGTAAGTCTGAAAAAGCAGAAGCTTAGCAAGAATACAATCAAGAGCTACAAAATTGTCTATAGGACTATAAAAACAAATAAACAAACAAACGAACGATTGTTTACTACAAAATTACTAAAAGAATGAGGCATTTTTGGCATGAATGAGATAAATATGAAACTAATTTTAAATGTCTTTCTTTCTACAGCTTTAAAAGGGTATGAAATTCACCCTATTAAGAGGTCTCTTGAAGACAAGGACTGGTCTTATTAACTGCTGTGTACTCATTTCCCACTGTGGAACCTGGAAGCAGTAGA
This sequence comes from Pteropus vampyrus, assembly GCF_000151845.1. Classification (NCBI taxonomy): domain Eukaryota; kingdom Metazoa; phylum Chordata; class Mammalia; order Chiroptera; family Pteropodidae; genus Pteropus; species Pteropus vampyrus. The sequence goes on along the minus strand of NW_011888820.1, from coordinate 11,195,846 downwards.
TGCTCATTAAATGCTTTTTAGGTGGATTGATAAATGAGTAGCTAAATCAAAGAACCGTGAGTGTTCATTAGAGTTCCAAGTTTCTCTAAAACTGCGTGTGAGAGAAATTTTACAGATTAGAGGATAAGCCACTTGAAGATGGTGACAAATAAAAATATCACATGGTCTCCTCTCAGCATAATCTTCTTGCTTCCCCAATACCATCTACCTCTTACACCCCCAGCCATTCATACACTAATCTCTGACTTCTAAAATAACTGCTAAGCAATGCGATCCACTTAGCCAGTGGCCATTATTACAGTGTTCATGGATAGAGCTTGGACTTTCCTTATGTCCCCAGCACCTTCATGACAGAGACCATCTGGCTCACAAAGCCTAAGATATTTATTATCTGGCCCTTTCCAGAAAAAGTCTGCTAACTGTTTTTGTAATTACTGACCTCTGCCACTGTAGCATGAAAGCAGCCACAGACAATACACAAACGAATCGGCATGGCGGTATTTGATCTGCACAGCGCTGTTGCCCTGACGTAAGGGAAAAAGACCTGACTCTACCTCAGAAGTTCAAGGATATGAACACATATCACTGCATGGAACAGTGATATGTGCCCCGAGTCTGGAAGGAATAGTAGGAGCAGACAAAGTGGAGGAGCAGAGGACACAGTAACAGAGGCGAGGGAAGACCGAGGTAGTCAGCGACTGCAAGCCATACAGAGTGGCTGGAACATTTGCTGCGTGTGGAGAGCGTTAACAGATGAGGCTGAAAAGATTAGCTCAATTCAGTCAGGATGTGTCCGCTCTGTCCACCTCCTTTCCTGTGCCTGGCACAGAGCCTATCAGGGAGTAAAGGCTCCATAAACGTTAGTTCACTCAGAACGAAAGATAAGTCTAGATAAGAAGTAACTCAAATGTTCTTTCTTTCTTTTCTTTCTTCTTTTTTTTTTTTTTTTTTGGACAAGAAAAAGAGAAAGCTAAGAGTTACCGAAACACTATGACATGGCCACTTATGTATAACCATGAGCAATTTCTCTAACCTCTCTGAATTACATTTTCTTGAATGTAAAGCTGCAATGGTGATGTTTACCTCATAGTATTGTTGCAAGGATTAAATTCAGTGTGATTAGAGGAAACTACCTGGTAAAAGGCTGGCATCTAGAGGCAGTGATTTTTGTCTGTGTTACTGCTGAGTTTGGCAGCACCTCAATGTTTGATATTATATCTCATCTGGCAGGGAAAATTGAAATGGAGCTGAAGAGTGTGGTGGTGAAAGCAGTGTGCTGAGATTCTGTTCTGGTTTTGGCTGGGATTGTTTGTTCAGTCCTAACAGCTAACACGAGTCCTCCTTTGGGACCCTGAGAAATCACCAGCCGCGCGGTAACCAAAAGGCAGGCAGAAACTCGAGCAGCCAGGAGGGAGGCAGAGGCGACCTTTGTGGAGAAAACATTTGTTCCCCTTAAAGAAATAGGATGTTTGAAAAAGAAAACACACAACATTGGAGACGCGGACTCTAGCAATACATTTTGGTTACCACTCCCTCCAGATGGGTGAGAGAATCAAGCCAGCTACATGATATACTCCTTTGCCAGGAACAAAACCCACTACAGAGAATGCTGTGTTCTCACACAAACTAATTTTCATGTTATGTTGAACTAGAGTCATTTCCAATTGCCATTTTCCAGAAAGCAAGCAACCACTCTAATTCCTTAAGTTCATGATGCACCTAAAAGTCATGAAATTCATTATCAATTTGTGCTTCAGGGTGTTGTTTACCATGCCTAAAACAGTGCCCTGGAGTTTTTCCAAGCTTTAGAAAGAAGAAGAGAATGGGTTGAATGCACCCCTTGTGTTTTACGCTTTTTAATCTGGTCTAGACTGGAACTGGGAAAGCCGTTTTGGCATGGGAATAATCCAAAGGCAAATTTTACTTGATGGGCCTCACTCTGTGGGGAGCCTGGAATAACACAGCAGGAAGAGGAGACGAATAACAATGCAGGCAAAGCAAATCCAAAGAGCAGAGTTCAGGAGGCCAAAAGACTTCCTGGGTCATTTTGTCCATACTCCTGTAAAGTTTTTCCTCTCTAAATTTTTTGAACAACCTCCTCAAGTTCTGATAACCATCTCGCTCCCCACTCAGTCAGCATTTCTTTCTGTCATCACTTGCCTAATTGGGATCAGTGACATTTAATCAAACTAACCAGCTTCCTATATAAAATATAATTCTTGTCTAGGAATTGACTCTAATGGCTCCCATTGCAAATATTGCAGGACAATAGTTTATATCTATCTTATTTTTCTTTATAAATTTTTTCTTGTAAATTTTGGTTTTTCACTCAAAAGCCCAAAATGATCATTTACTTTGCATCATTATTTAAACAAACTTTTTATCGATAACAAAAAAATTTTAGGGACTTAAGGATTTAGGAAATATTTAATATTACTAAAATATAAATTTATATGTGCATGCACATGTACATGTTACCATTTGGAGGCAGAAATGGCACCACCTGCAGCAAATCATCACCTAAAGTTTTCTATTCTCCTTTACAGATGGGAAACCGACTCTCAGTACCGTCCAACAGTCCTCTTGGCTGCATTTTAACTCATTGGGCTCAGTTTGACCCACTGACTCTGAAGAAACAGAGACTTATTTTCTTTTGCAACACCGTATGGCCACTATATAAACTCCCCAATGGGGAAACCTGGCCTATTAATGGGAGCCTTGAAAAATAACATCATACTCCAATTAGATCTTTTTTTGCAAACACCAGGGTAAATGGGCAGAGGTACCTTATGCTTAAATCTTCTTTTTACTCCAAGAAAATAATCCCTTTACAGAAATGCAAACTAGCCACTGTGGCTTTATCTAATACTAGCAAGACAACCCCTTCTGAGTTTACTTTGGCCTAACAGTCTGAACAGTTAGCTCCTCCTCCTCCTCCTATTGCTACTGTTCCCTCTATTTACCCAAAACTTCCCCCATACCCAGGGAGATCTCCCCCACCATCTAAGTCTTCCTCTAAACCTCTTGAAAAAGTTTGCCTTATAGTAGAAACTCATGGAGGAGAGTCTGGACCATGGCTTGTCCACAAACCCTTTTCTCTCATAGATCTTAAGCAGATCAAGGTAGACCTAGGAAGCTATTCTGACAACCCTGATGTGGTACATTGATACCTTCCAACATGTCATGCTTGTTTATGACTTCACCTGGAAGAATACCATGGTTATTTCAGGATAGACCTTATCAGTCACTGAATAGGAGAGAGTTTTTCAGGAGGCCAGGAGATATGCCAATGGCCTCCATCTGTCTGATTTCAAGTACCCCATAGGGGAAACAGCTGTACCTCCCAGAGATCCCTGTTGGAACTATAACAACAGTTCCCAAATATGGGAAAGAGGCAATTTCATTACAGGTCTCAAGGCTGGGCTTAAGGCAGAAAGGATTCTCTAACTACTAATAGGGTGTTCTTTGGGTGGTCTTTAGGCTGGGCCTCTATTCCTTTGCTCCCCTGTTGCTCATGTCTGACTAGCTACCTAACATACATATTTATAAATTTTTTATATTCTAAAAGATCAGAAGATATATAACTTTTTCTTTAGTTTTTTTTTTATATCCAAATGAGATTAAGAATTTTATAGACCTTTGGTATTCAAGCTATTTTTGACCATTTTCTGAGTATCTTCCCCAGCTATACTGTAGATAGCTATGTACAATTACATATCTGAAAGAAATTATGCAACATTAAACAAGAGGTCCCAATGCAATGTCTTACAATAGAACAATAAGAGGAAAACATATAAACAATTTTCTTATACTATTTAAAGTTAAATCTACTTGGTTATAAATTGGCTATATGCGAACCAGAACATCTGCACACTTTTAGAGAATGGTTATGAGTGTGAAGCATGAATGACTCTCTGGCCCACTGCCCTCTCCACAGCCTTTTACTTTTCTTTATGAATCATTTCCCCCCAGTTTGATCTCCTTATGAAGACTGCTCCCATTTGAGAAGTAGTATAGCATCATGATTCAACACACAGACTCTAGAACGGAACTGGGTTCTCATTCTTGCTCTGTACCTCACTAGCTGTGTGTTCCTAGGCAAGTCTTTAACCTCCTTGTGGAACAGCTACCTCACTCTAATGAGAGAGCAGTAACTATAATTACCTCATATTTATGAAATCCCTTAAGAATTTCATGGTTGATGGTAAGTGTTCACTAAATATTAGGTAGGATTTACTTTCCTTTCATCTTCTTCTGCTACTTCCTTTTCCATGAAATCCTTCTCCTCCAAGTATGTAGGAATTGACCTATCAATAATCTCATATTATTGCAGTCTAGAAATACTATTATCCTATAGGCCAACACTTAAAGAATCATTGCCCCAGTGTTTTGTGATGATTTGAAATTAGCACGATCAAAATCAGGTGAAGCTGCCATCACTGCCCTGGTACAATAACCAAAGAGAAGCCATCGTAGAGTAACATCTACCTTTGTAAAACGTCAGCAATAATTTGCTATGGTCACTGAAGCAGTTTTAGGTGAAAATGTAACACCAAATTTTTCTGTGAGAATCTATATTTCACAGTGTTCATTCACACACACACACACACACACACACACACACACACACCACGTACATACATTACACTGAGACAAATATATGGACCCTGTTACTTCAACAACTAAAATAATTAATTCTGCATTTATTTTAATTAAACAGATAGTCAATGAATATGAGAAGCTTGTCCCAGTAAGGGACAATAAATCTCATCTAGTCAGTTCACAAACAGGCTCTAACAATGCTTATAAACTCCACCCCACATGGCTCAGCATTTTCTAGAATTTTCTCTAAACAACATTTTCTAGAATTTTCTCTAAACTCAGTCCATAAGAAGTCAAACGTTACTAGAGGTCATTGTCTTAGCTGGCGCATTACAGATTAACTTACCCTATTAAAAGTTGATAATTCACACACTTCTACAAGGTTTTGTATACAAAACACAGCTTTTGGTTTTCAGGATAAAATCCTAAAATGCTCACAAAATGGGGAATACCCTTGATTGTCTGTGTTTGTTTATTTCTGCGTTACTCTCTCAAGTGAGTGTCTTTTGGTTCTTGGTGATTTCCTCAAGTTTGAAATAACCCCCACTGTTTAATGTCTCTGTGCATGTGCCTCTTTCCTTTTCTCATTCTGTTACCCCGTTTTTTTCAGTCATTATATTTAACATTATCTGTTCATCCCTCACTTTCCTTTTTTAATGCTATCTTGGTCATTTTTTATCTTCTTTTCCTAATCACTGTATAAAATCATAATTTTATATTATTTCTTACGTGTTGAATTATGACGTATTTTGAATGAAATACTTTATGCCTTTAAAAAACTTGAATTTAGTTTTTTTGATATGTAATTGATATATAACATTATATTAGTTTTAGGTGTAGAACATAATGATTCAATATTTGTATATATTTCAAAATGATTACGAGTCTAGTAAATATCCATCACCACGCACAGTTATAATTAATTCTTTTTTTATTGTGATGAAAACTTTCAAGATCTTAGTTAACTTATTTTTGAAAACTAAGGTTGAATTTTTATATATAAGACATCAATTATTATCTTTTTTCTCTCAGATCCAGTGGCCATAAGAGTCCCTTAGGGTATTTTAGTTCCCTTTAAAATATGTATTTAATTAAATAAATAATGCATGACATGTTTTGAAAATTTTTACCTCATACTTTTAAATAACTTTTTATTATGCCAAAGTATAGATAAACTATAATTTAATTATTTCCCCAATGATGAACAATAAGTTCTTTCATTCTTTTAATCTGTGAAAAAAAAAAGGCCTCAATAACTATCCTTATATATGTATACCCTTTTTCAAATATGAAAGTTCCTTTGTAACACAGATCTATTAGGTGATGTTTCCAGTTTTAGTGGTATATACATTTTCAATATTGAAGTGAGAAATGCCTTTCTAAGATAGTCCAGATGATATAAACATTAAAATTTTCTAAATGAAAAAATACAAGGTATTATTAAGAAAGTAGGCCTTTCTTCTTATTTAAAAGGAGTTTTATTAGAAATAGGAGTTAGAATTCGTTAGGTTTTTTTCACTCACCATCTGGAGGAATGATCTTTTTTCCCTTTAACATAATTATAATAAATTACATTAACTTTATCCTATTTGTTGGTCATAGATTGTTGCTGGTTATTATTTGGCAATATTTTATTTAGGATGTTTGCAGAAATATAAAAAAAACTGAGTCTTTAGTTTTCTTTTTTTTTGTATCCCCTTGGTCAGATTTCGGTATCATTGCTATGCTGACACTCTTCATGAAAACCATTCAGCTCTTCCCATGTTTTAGATTAGTTTAAATGTGGCTGGAGTTGTCCACTCCACAGCGCACCCACTTATTTAACAGCTTTGTTCTGATGCTTTGTGGGGAAAGACTGCACTCTAAAAACATTCTCTATTTCCTTTCAGGTAATTTTTACTATTAAGTATTTCTACCTTTTATGGGACTTGGTCTTGATATTGGAAAATCAACCATTTCTTTCAGATTTGCAAATTTGTTTGCATAGAGTTAAATAAAGAATCTTCTAAATCTTCACATTATTTCTCTATTCTTTCCCCATTTTATCTTCTAACTTTATATGTGTGTTCTTCCTCTTCTTGATTAGATTAACTTCAGTCATGCATATTAATTTCTGTTTTATCTTTATTCATTTCTAATTTTGGCTATTTTGTATTTTTGTCAAACTTCATAAATTTAATGCTTTAGTATTGTGTTTGCAAATATTTTCTTCACCACTAATTTAATTTTTTAACTCTGAATTTTCCTATAGTATAGAGCACTACACTATGTGGTGTCTTCTTTTTGTTATTTTAAAGATATTATGAAATTTTATTCTTATTTAGTAAAACTCAAAGTGATTTTGAGCAGAATTTTTACATTTACAAGTAGTGAGACTTTGGGTATTTTATTATTTATTTCTGGTTTTATTCCTAAAAAGGAACAGAATATATTTGAATGTATTCTATACCAGGTGAACCCAGTCTGTGGCCTGTTAGGAACCTGGCCACACAGCCGGAGGTGAGCAGCAGGTGAAGAAAGTGAAACTTCATTTGTATTTGCAGCCGCTCCCCAGCACTAGCATCACTGCCTCAACTCCACCTCAGATCATTAGGCATTAGATTCTCACAGAAGTGCAAACCTATTGTGAACTGCGCATGTGAGGGATCTAGGTTGCATGCTCCTTATGAGAATCTAATGCCTGACGATCTGAGGTGGAGCTGAAGCGGTGATGCTAGAGCTGGGGAGTGGCTGCAAATACGGATTTAACATTAGCAGAGAGATTTGACTGCACAGAGACCATAATAGATCATTTGCTTGCAGATTCATATCAAAATTCTATCAGTGAGTGGCAAGTGACCATTAAGCTGCATCTGGTGGCAGGCTTTACAGTGGCAAGTGAGTTGATGTACTTTAATCGTAGAGCTGCAACTGGTGGCAGGCTTTAAGTCAGAATCCGACACTTATTTTAGTCCATGTGTAGCCCGCCCATTATTTTATTTACCTTTTCCATCTGCACCTGTTTCCTGCACTGTGCACTTGTCTCAGTTACAGTTTTGGTAAGCCCTCAAGCTAACCCTAGCCAAAATGAATAAAAAACAAAAGTCACTGGAGAGCTTCTTTGAAAAGGGGGAAAGACTCAATGATGAGATAGCAGAAGACTCTAAGACTGCCAACAAAAAGAAAGCTGCATTTAAAAGAAAAATACCAAGAGTCCTTAAATTACGAGTTCATTGCAACAGGTGATTCACATTCTCCAAGCCTAATTTATATACCACGTGGCGACTAGCTATCCAACAGAGCCATGAAAACTTCAAAACTGCTTCGCCACATGGAGACCAAGCACCCTGCATTAAAAGACAAGCCTTTGGAATTTTTCAGAAGAACAATGTGAACACAAAGAACAAAGGCAATTATCGAAGGCCACCACTTCATCAAATGTTTCTTCATTGAGAGCATCATTCTTAGTGGCTCATCGCATTGCTAAAGCTAAGAAACCCTTTACTATCAGTGAAGTTGATCTTGTCTACTGCTAAGGACATTTGTTGTGAGCTTTTAGGGAAGACTGCAGTTCAAAAGGTGGCTAGTGTTCCTCTTTCAACTAGCACCATAACTAGATGAATTGATGAAACAGCAGAGGATAGTGAGGCACAATTGTTAGAGAGGATTAATGAGTCACCATGGTTTGCAATCCAAGTTGACGAGTCTACTGATGTTGACAACAAGGCAACAATGCTTGTTTTTGTGTGATACATTTTTCAAGAGGATGTGCATGAGGATATGTTTTGTTATGTGCATGAGGATGTGTTATGTGCACAAAATCACAGCTGCAGAACTATTCAAGTCTTGGAATGATTACATATCAGGAAAACTGAATTGGTCATTTTGTGACGGTATATGCACGAATGGAGCGGCTGCCATGACTGGATGGCTTTCTGGTTTCATTATTCAGGTCAAAGAGATTGCTTCTGAACGTGTGTCTACACACCGTGTCATCCATAGAGAATGCTTTTTAGCCAAATAATGTCACCTGAACTTAACATTTTGCAGGATATGATTAAAATGATCAACCACATTAAAGTACATGCCCTTACCTCGTGTCTATTTGCACAGCTCTGTAAGGAGATGTATGCAGAGCTCACACGTCTTCTCTTCTACACAGATGTGAGATAGTTTTCTAAAAGTAGATCACTGGCCAGAGGGTCTGAGTTATGAGAGCCGCTCCAGAGATTTCTTTTAGAAAAACAGCACTCGCAGTGACACAGAATAGGTCACAAAACTTGCTTACTTGTGTAACATAATTCAACCTGCTTAAGCAACTCAGTCTGTCATTTCAGGGAAGAAAGACAACTGTGTTCAAGTCAGCAGATTAAGTGGCTGCATTCAAATTATGGAATTATGGGGTCGATGGGTAAACATTGGAATTTTTTGACATGTTTAAAACATTAGCAGAGATTTTGAAAGAGTGAGCCAGGACCTTCATGCAAGAAGAGGATTAGCTGCTTGAGATCGCAAATGGTGGTGGCCTTAAAATTATGTGTGAGACAACTTCAAATCTCCATATCTAGGAACATTTAGACTATTACTGAATATTAATTATTTTCTATTTTGTATTCTTTAATTTAAAAAAGTTCTCTCTTTAATATCTGACCTTTAAAGTCTTCTTATCTGCCATAACTTCTCCAACATTCTCTGTTTCTAATACCTAATTTAGATTTTTCATTAGCACAAATTAATCTCTTTTGTCCTTTTTTTTTTTTAGCTGTATTTTATATTCTTCTCGAAATGGCCAATAATTCTTACCTGAAAACTTAATGTACATAGTCAATTTTAGAAACCGAATTTTCTTTATGCCCTACAAATTTCTCAATAGATTGTTACAATTTTCATCTATAGTTTTCCTCACACGTTCTTATGTTTCTTTATAATTTTCTGAACATTATAAACCTAGTTTCATGAAAGCTAATTTTTTTTTATTGGATTGTTAATATACAAAGTGAAATTTGACAAATGTATACACTTATGTAACCAACACCCCAACTGAGATATAGAAGACTGTCATGCCTCTTGAAGGTTCCTTTGTTGCTCCCCCTTCCAGTCAATCTCTTCCATATCAGAATATGGAAGAGATTTCTATTCTGATTTCTATCCCCATAGATTCATTTTTGCATGCTTTTGAACTTGATATAAATGGAATCATATCGTATGTATACTTTTGTATTTGGCTTCTTTCACTCAAATGTTTTTGAGCAACTGATGCCGTTGTATTTATCAGTAGTTCATTCCTCTTTGTTGCTGAGTAGTACTTATATATTACAGTTTGTCTTTCCAGTTTCCTGCTGATGGACATTTGGGCTGCTTTGGAGTTCAAATTAGATTTTATTGCTCTTGGGTAATACTTTTCCATCCCTTGGGGTGGGGGGGGTATATATAGAAATGTGTACCAAATTTTGGAATATTTCTAATCTTGCTATTTGCTTAAGAAAGTTTTGTAGGCTTTCTTCTTTTGATAATTTCTAGAAATTTTAATTTAAAAAAGTTATAGAGAATCTCCAAGGAAATTCCCTTATTCTGTGATCTTACCTGAACAATTAGGGTCATATGAATCAAATATGTCTTAAATAAGCACTGAAGACTTTAGAATTTGGAACTTTAAAATGTAATAAAAAGTGTTAGCTAAGAATAATTGAAACAAAATTGCAGAATTAACTGATATTATTTCAGCTATTTTAAAATTTTATTTAGATATAATTTAGACTTAACAAAATTCAGTGATTTGAGTGCAAAAGTTAGTAAATTTTGACAATATATATAGGTATGTAACCATCACCTAAATCAAGATTTAAAATTATTCTCTCACACTAAAAATTTTCCTCTTGCCCCTTTGCAGTCAACCTCATTCCGTGACCCCCATTCCCAGGCATCCACTAGTATGTCTTCTGTAACTATAGCTCAGCTTTTTTCTAGAATTTCATACAAGTAGAATCCTGTAGTATGTAGTTTTATTGTGTTTGTTACCATTAATTTAGCATAATGATTTTTACAACTTTATTGTGGCATATTTTGCATTCACCCATTTCTACTGCGCAATTCAAAATTTTTAATAAATTTAACAAGTTGTGCAACCATCATTATAAATTTGTTGTAGGATATTTTTATCACCCCAATAAGATCCTTTATGCCTATTTACTCTTCATCCCATTCCCACTTTCTGCCCCAAGCAATCACTAATCTACTTTCTGTCTTCATAAATTTGTCTTTTGTGGACATTTCATATAAATTGAATCATACAATATGAGGTCTCTTGTCTCACTCCTTTCACTTAGCATACTGTTTTTGAGATTCATCTATGCTGTTGAGTACACTAATATTTTGCTTCTTTTTATCACTCATTTTATCAAAATGTGTAGTGTTACTTAATTTTCTTATTCATTCATCTTTTGAAAGATATTTGGGTTGTTTCCAAGTTTCGCTATTATGAATAATGCTCTCGTAAACACTTTCAAGCCTGTGGGTGAAAAATGTTTTCATTTCTTTTGGGTAAATACCTAGGAGTGAGATTGCTGGGCCATATGGTAAGTATATGTATAACTTTGTAATACTCTGTTCTACTGGTTTCAAAAGCGGCTTTACAATTTTGCATTTCTCAAGCGATGTGTAAGAGCTTCAGTTGCCCCATGTCTTTATCAATACTTAGTTGTTAGTCCTAGTATTAGTATTGTCAGTCTTTTAAACTTCGTCCATTCCAGTGGGTATACAATGGGATCTACATAGCTATTAATATATATTTCTATATCAATACAACTTCAATCAAAATCCTAGATGACTTTTTAAAGGAATTGATATACTGATTATAAAATTTATATGAAAAGGCAAAAAAAAAAAAATTGAAAAGCCAAAACAATCTCGCAAAAAAAAAGGACAAAGTCGAAGGACTTACAGTATCTGATTTCAAGACTTACTATGCAGATTTATAACAAAACGGTGTGGTATTGGCATAAAGATAGACATAGATCAAATGATGCAGAATAGAAAGCCAGGAAATAGAGCCATGTTTATATGGTCATTGATTTTCAACATTAAAGACATCTGAATATTCATTCACTCAACAACTACTTATTGGGCATCTCCTATATGCGAGGCACTGTAATAGACACTAGAGATATGACTATTAAAACATTCAAAATCTCTTTCCTCTTGTAGCTTATATTCTGGTTAGGGGAATAAAATAAAATAAATAAAATAAAATAAAAAACGTGTTAAGATAATCACAAGTCCTTGGGGAAAATAAAGTAGGAAAGGGAGATAAGGAGTGAGAGGGATCTTTCTGCTTTAAATGTTGTGGCCAGTGTAACAAGCCACCTGCATAACTTTCCAGGAAGAGGAAGCAGCAAGTGCAGATTCCCTGAGGCAGGCCTTGAAGGAGTGAGTGCCATGACAGCAAGGGACAGAGTCAGGGGACTCAGCTCAGACATATAGGGCCTCAGCTCAGATGTATAGCCTGGGCCAGATCACGCGGGATCTTGTTAGAATTGTAAGGAATTTAATGTTGACTGCCTGAAATAGGACATTGAAGGGTTTTGAGTGGAGAGGTGATGCCACAAATGTTTTCAAAAAATTACTATAGTTGATATAGTGAGAATGGAATGTCAAAATAGGAAGAAGTGTAGCTTATTTAAAAATTAATCTGGCTATCACAGGAGATACCACAGAGAGATTGTAGAGTGAATATTAGAAAAAAAGAAGATAACGAAAAGATACAGAGCTAAAAAGAAATGAGGTAAACTGATCACAGTATTTTGAAAAATAAAAACTTTAAAAGAGGATGAGAGAACTGATCTTCAAAAAGCAGAGTGAGATAGTGGCAAATGCTTCAGAGAGGAAAAGCGGTATGAGGCTGGGAAAAGACTACTAAATTTTAAGTATAAAGGGTTATTCGATGAGTGCCCATAGCAGACTCAGTACCAGGATGGAACCAGAGTGGCTTTAGAACAAATGGAGACAGCAGTAAAAACCACTTGCTTAAGAAATTTTCCAGTGGAAGGAAGAATAATAGCACAAGTTGGAGTAAAGTGGGGGAAAATGAAGGCTGAGGGACAACGATCCAAGAGGCTGGGAATAACTGAGGATGGCAGTGAAAACAGAAGATTGGAAAACTGTTGGAGAGGGTGGAGGGTGGGGTAATTGCTGGGGACCAAGCTTCCTAGAATCTCCTAGCTGATTCCAGAAATTGCCTTGAATGTACTGTTTCTTTTGATATTTTTGCAGTGTTTGTTTTGTCCTCATAAAATACTGCACTCATAAATGCACCAATCCCACCCAGCTTTCTCCCAGCTCACATAACAACTCACCTCAACTAGATTGTCTCCATCTGCTTTACTCTTAACTACAAGCTCTCATTCTGCTTGGAAGCCTAAATAGGAGGTAAAAATTCCAAGAAGATACAAGTCAGTCTTGTAGAAAGCATCTGTTAGGTGCTGCCTGGCTGAGGTTTTCGCTGTATTGGGCACTGTAATTTAATGGTGTAAACGGTCTTTGTCTGGTGCTGTTTGAACATCTCATCTGTGAAGCCATTGGAGGTGCTGTTTTGCTCCCCGATATACAGATACACAACATCTGGGCCTTACCATGCAAGGCCGCCTGGTTCTAAGCAGGAGGTAGGCAGGAACAGCTGAGCAAGACTTGGGAATTTCACCCCCCACATACACATCCTTCTTTAATTTTTGCCTTAAAAGGCTCATACCCAGTTTCACTTTCACACACAAAGAGGTCCTTTGTATTTCATCATGACCAAGTTACAAAAGTAAATGTTTTCCTTTAAAAAGAAAGTGGGTGTGGATGATGGTCACTTGGGTGGAATGTGAATAAAGACTTTCCCCCCAGCAAGCCGAACTCCAAAGGAAAACAGAATTATGTTGAACTCCCAATTTGGCAACAATGCTTTTATTTTAATTGTTTGTTTGTTATTTTGGTTTTTTTTTTCTGACCTGTAAGGAATTTTGGAAACATTTTAAATTTAACCATGGTGGGTAGAAAGAATTCTTAAGTTTCTGAAGTGAGTTACACTGCTAAATAGAAGGAAATTATTCTCCTTTATTTCAAAAGTAGATGCTCAACTGAAATTTTCAAATATGTTTTGATATCACTATAATATACTGAATGCATTTTCTACATGGGAACTAAAAGCGAGTCACTGAATGAGATATGTACAGCTCAATGGGACCATGGCAGATTGCTTCTTATAGCTATCTAAAGCACACGCTTTGGTTTCCTCTCCACCACTACACTTTTCTGGCTGGCCATATGAAGCAAGAGCACCTTGCTTTTGCAAATTGTGAAGCAGACAAGTACTTGGAGTGAGCTAGCTCAATGTGCATTTTCCACATTCTTTAACCCTGCTGACGATATATCCCCATTCCAAATGTTACAGCCTTCTTATTCTCTTCTCAATCCTTCTTTCCATCAAAACCTCCTTTTGGGAAAGGATCTTAAAGAATGTTAACATATACCTGAACGTATACGTGAACTTCTACACTGAAAATGGAAATAACGCTGTACAGCAAAGGAATGAAGCGTTAAGCAACTTCAGCTGGCAAGCTTTCTTTTCTCAAGAAAAGGAGACTTCCTGGTGCCTTTAAAAGGGAACATCAGCCTCTTCCTACTCTGAACAGTTTTAAATATGGGAAGACGGATAGTCTTTTCCATTTCTAAAACCTTTATTAATTTAACAAATATTTACTGAACATTTTCCCCGCTGTGGCTTTTACTTTTATTTTCCCTGAGGCCCACATTTGATATCAGGATCCAACACACACACCTACACACCCCAACTTTGGAAATGATATTTTCATTAAAAAATACTTATCTCACCCTATGCAATGTCCTCTGATATTTTCATTTCTATTTTCATTTTCATTTGAATTTTTTAATATTCATGGTATCTCATAACCCAGATTTTATGACCCAGTTTTTAAAAAGTGCTATAGAATGTCTGGACCCTGTATTAGACAGAGGACACGTGCCTACTTTCAACCTTCACTTCAGTTGTAGTCAAGAGTGGAGGATATTCTAGAAGTAAACAAATAGAATTTGTAATATATTCTATGAAGGTAACCAAGATGGAACTCTGATAAAATTAGGAGACCTAATTTGGAAAGAGTGGTCAGAGAAGACCTCGTTGAAGAGAGAAGTAAGCTGAGACCCAAAGAACGAACAAGAGACAGACATCCCAAGGGCTGGGGGAACAACATTCCAGGGAGAGGTGACCACATTCTGTGAGGCTGGAAGGAGCCTTTTGAAGAACTGGCAGGAGGCCAGCATGTCTCCCTGTATTGAGAGGGGAGAAGGAGTGAGGAAATGAGGTTGCAAAGAGAGGCAGGGATGTAGCACGCACAGATTCATAGGCAACAGTGAAGGATTTGGACCTTATTCTAAATGTAGTGGGTAGCTCTTGAAAGATTTTTGAATTGTGCTGAGTTGACTTATGCAGCTGAAGTTATTACAAATCATTCTGTGCTTTGACCTCCGTGTTGAAGATTCCGTATTGCATTTTCAGAAACTTACCAAGTTCAGGAAGAGCTGATTGGCTCTTCAGCAATTTTGGAGGTGACATGTACAAGATGAGCTCATATAGTCAATGAATAAATTTAAAAATGCCCTTTGGGAATGGAAATGACAGTAGTGGTGAAATATACATACCGCCCCACTCAAAACCAAGTGCATTTGAGACATTCCCATTCTAAGGCAAAGTTTTTTTAATAGCTGTATAAAATTGTTCATATTGAATCTTTACAATGTGGCAAACAGTTTGCTACTCACGAATTTCCATCTTCCCAACCTGTATATGGACAGCTGTGCCTAAAAAAATAGGTGAAAGACTACATTTGCCAGTTCTCTTGGTATCCCCATTTTATGGCTTTTGTGGGAATGCAGTTCAAGCTTGCCTGCTATTTTATTTAATATGCCTCCTTGTAAATTCCAGCTGTTGACCATGTAATTAATCCCTGTATGGAAAAAATATTGGCATTTGCTCCTGTAATACCTGAGCTTCATCCCAACAGAATTATATTCATCATAGCCCTTTCCATTACTCTACAGTTGTTCCTCAGGACCATTTTATGTTCCACACAATTAATATAAACCAGGACTCTGCTCCCAACTTCTGCATAGTTATTCAACCATGACTTTCATTTATTCTTCTTGGTTTCTACTTACTAGAATCCAAGATTTTAAATAACAAGCATCTTCTATGTTACTTCTGGAAAGGTTACTACTTAACCTGTTAACGTAGTACAGATTGTAGTCACTAGAATAAGAATGATGGTTAGATCTTGATAACTATAACTAATGTAGGAGACAGTCTTTGACATTTATCCTTGGTCACAGGATTCTCTAAGTCCTTTTTTAGCTTTCCATGCTACACCTTACTTTTTTAAGTCACTCAGTCTTTGTTCTCTCTTCTTGCTGTAGATTTATAGAAACATTTTTTTCCCCTTCATTGCACCAAAATAAAAATGGCTGAGAATTTCAAGCACCACCCTCACAGGAATATATGCCTTTTGATAGAGGGCAAAATTTAAGATAAAGAGAAAATTCACCTGCTTTCTGTCCAGAAAATGACTGGACAAAGCTCTATAAAGCCTGCCTGTCCCTGACATGTCATCTTGCAATTTGTTCTTGTACTACACATATATAAGGCCAGCTCTGTTCATTATAACATATCTAGAATAAGAATAACACCTACATTATTGGTATTGATTTGATGGCAAGATAAATCATACATTTTCAAAAATTCACATTTGGATAAGGAAATTGATGAAAGATCATCAGCTTTGCAACAGTGTCTGGAAATCAGTATTTTTTAAGTCCAAAGAAGAAAGGACTAATTTCTTCTTTTTTTAAATTACTATCTGAAAATTTACTCTAGGATCTGGGAAATATATGTACTAATGAAGAACAGCTGGATTTGGGGCAAAATTATGAAAGTAAATCACATGTTTGACTGGGTATGTTTTCTTTAGGATAGAGATCAAGAAGATACATTGCCAACCCAAATGTGGATGGATTTTAATATGTTTTTGTAATACATAAAGTTAAAGGCTGCATTGTAAAAAGTTACACTTATTTATCAAATTAAATCTATTTGTCAAATGGGAAACAATTTGGAGTGAATATAAATTCTTAATTAAAAGAGAATGTAGAAAATTCTATGAAGTCCACCTGAGTGCAAATTTTTAAGAAGAAAGATGTTGATGAAAATTTCTTAGGATTTTCTAGTTTGTCATTTCCTCTAGGATATTTTAAAGTACACGGAATGTCTCTGTTAGCAATAACACAAACACATTAAAGAAAATGGGTATCAGTGTAAAAAAGATTTATTTCTTCGACTAATATTATTTGGTAATTTACTATATTTAAAGTTGTGGGAGGCATAAAAGTAAATTAGACAGGGAATGTGTCCTAAAAGAGTCTGTTTAGGTTGGGGGGAAAAATGAATGTGAATGATTTAAGAAAAGATGATGAATTAATTAAATTGCTACACTAGTACATTTCTTATGGATAAAAGAATCATCGTGATCAAAAGATTCTCTTATTAGTTTTAGAGAATTATCAGAAAAACACACATCGACGTTGACATATGTTAAAAACTATTCTTCCTGACACTGTATTAGCATTTTTGTTTTTGTATTGTGACTTGTTTTGTACTTTTCAGATTGGAATGGGACTAATATTTTATGAACATTTTCCTTCAGAATATAAGAATATAAAATTAAATCATTTTAATGTATTTTAAACCCTGATAACAAGTAGTACGGATTTAGAAATTGGACATCTGGAGGACAGTTTTAGAACAAAGTCTATCCCAAGCGTTATCTCATCTATATAAAAACCCATCAACATTCTTGCCATAGCAAAGGCATGGCCCATGAGGCAGAAGGCCAGCTTACGCAAAGCTTTGCGTATAGGGTTTTCCAAGGTTTATCCAACCAAGATGTGTGTGCATGTGTATGTAAAATTAATAATGTTAAGTTTGTCCACTGCACATTGTTGCTGATTCAATAATAGGTTCCTTCTCTTCCTAAATCTCAAAAACAATTCCTGCTTCACATCCCTGCATTCTCCACTTCTGTAAACAAACCGTAGGAAAAGAGTCCACTCTGCAGACTGATCTTACCCCACAACATTCCTCATTTTACAGCATCTGGGTTGAGAGTTATTTAATAGAGGTTTGTTTACTTTTATGTAAATATGGAAAGAAACTTCTCTTTTTAAAAATAAACCTAGAAAATTATTTTCTTTACTGCAAATTAACAACTTATTGGTGTCTGGGGAAGTTTCCCCCTGCCCCAGACTCTCACCCCTTACTGGGCCAGTTGAATCTTCATTGAGCCACAAGCATCAGCTCTAGGATTAATGCTCCTGGGAATTGGGCAGAAAGAGGAAATAGGCATCTGGGTGACCTCTAGAACAATATCTGTGTACCTCATCTACACTAGTAATTGCTCTCTTTGCTTATAAGCAACATACCAGCAACAAATAGATATTCCTCTTCTTCCAAATTAGAATGCCTTGCCAGGAAAAGGATGCCACACTAGGTAGTTGAAGCCAAAACCCTTAAAAAAAAAAAAGTGGAATTATAATTATATACATTAAATTATAAGGCGGATTGTGGTAAAATGCTTTCTGAATAACAGCTAATTCACAATGGAACTTTTTGGAATACAATTCAAAATAATACCCACAGAAATGCTTTTCTTCACCCAACAAAGAGCCTGTGTTAAGTTGCTTATGATCTAATTATAGTCAAGTGACATGACAGCTGCAGTGTCTTATAGTCTGCTCTTCTCCTTCAATGCCGCAGCTATGGCCAAGAGCACAACATCTTTCTGATGAGGTATATAAAGGGCATTTGTTTGCCCTGCTTCCTGGACCTAACAGGCATCTCACCTTTCTGGGGAGAGAGGGCTGCAAGAGTACTACATTTAACTTTATAATTTTCTTTCTATTTAAATCTACTCCTCCAAGACCAATTGCCACTGTTAGTACAAAGTCTTCCAATTTTATATGGATTAGAAGTAGGTTGGACCTGAAGCAGTTATGCACCAAGGAAATTTTAATCATCACCCATATATATACATACTAACTATCATTCAATTTTCTACTGTCAAGAAAATGAAAAAGTAATGTTAAATTTTTCATTTTTTCTAAAAATGAAGCAGATACACACCTCTTCTGTTTTCTCTACAGTAGACTTTTGATCTGATGAAACCATAAAAGTCAAAAACTGTTGGGGAGAATAATGGCATAATTTCTTTTCTGACTTTAATATCACTATTTTCTTGATTCTATGTCTACCTCCAGAAATCTCTGCTGAAACTTTGTGACTCACATTTATTTTTCTGATACTATTTGTAACTGAACCTACATCATTCCAACCTCATAGCTGTTCTACTAAGACATGTTTCCCAATCATCTTTAAAAAGTTCTCCATGCACTATTTGGTTCCTAAACCCTAAAATATAGTAAACAAATAACCTTCCAAAAAAGAGACTTAATGAAATTGATTAAATACAAATAATCAGAAGAAAAGGTTCACAAACAGGAAGAAAAATAACAATGTGAGGCATAGGATATGAACCCGGGGTTTGGGCAAATAAAATTTTAAAAGATAGTTATTCAAAAAATGTGCATGTGCCACTTTGGTTTGGGGAAAAAAGAAGGCAATGACAATAGAATACTTTCTCACTTGGGAATTCTGAGAAATTACAGGAAAAGCATTAGAAAGTCTGGAAATTTGAAGGAATTATCCAATTGCACAGTTGAGAGATAAGGTTGGGGGAGCTAGAAAGGGAACTGAGAAGGAAGAGTCCTCAGGGACTTGGGCTTTCCAATCTTGCTGTGTTTTCATCTGGAATACATTATTCCAAGATCCTTCCACACTAAATCCTGAATCCCCTTTCTGAGCTTTAAACTATTTCTGCTTCTTACTAAGAAAACTACTGTAAAGTTTTCAATTAATTTTAAAGAACGGTAGTTTTATGTTACTTGGAGAAATCTTTTTTTTATTGAAGACAGACAAGTAGAAGTCTAGAAAATATCTGACACACATGTGCAGTAATATATATATGCATGAATACTGAGCACAAAGTGAACAAATTGATTGAATGGAATGCCAAGATCATGGAACATATTCTTAGTTCTATTACTGTTATTCCGTGGATTTTAGGCAATAAATCAGAATTTTAAAAATGAAATCTCTAAAATATTATTTCCATGCCACTACTAGTTGCTTTGTTAATTCGATCTTTAAAAATGTCTTCTTAAACCATCTATTTCTCTCCATCTCCACAGCCTACCCTGGGCTTAGCCGCTATCCTTGCTTTCCTCTTTCCTGATGGACTGCAAGAGCCTCCTCACTGGTCTCCCCACCATCCACTCTAATTCTCTCCAATTCTTGTCCACACTTAAACCAGAATTAACTTTCAAAACAAAACGAAATCAAAAATGTTATCCTGTTGTCAGTGATATCCTACAGATCTTAAAATTGAGCAAAATTCTTCACACAGCCTCACATCATCCCATTTGGGCCTCGTCCCCTGTGCCATTCTCCCTCCTTCATTATGCTGCTGAAACCACTCTGGCCTACTGGCTTTCTCTTTCTACCTTCCAGTTCAGACATCCCTAACAGTCTGAAGAACACTGTTCACCTCTGCCTCTTCTCCTTACATTAACTCTTGTTCATTTGTCAGATCTCAATTCAAATATCACTATTCCTTAGGAAGGCACTCCTTAACCACCTCCCAGACTAGATCAGAAAACCTCCCTGTTGTTTTCCTTCATACTAATCCTAGATTGTCTTTATATTTCCATTTGTGTGAGTATTTGAGCACCTCTCTCTTCCCAACAGAC
>NW_011888820.1:11170426-11175306 GCF_000151845.1 Pteropus vampyrus | reverse complement strand
TCAAAAACTGTTGGGGAGAATAATGGCATAATTTCTTTTCTGACTTTAATATCACTATTTTCTTGATTCTATGTCTACCTCCAGAAATCTCTGCTGAAACTTTGTGACTCACATTTATTTTTCTGATACTATTTGTAACTGAATCTACATCATTCCAACCTCATAGCTGTTCTACTAAGACATGTTTCCCAATCATCTTTAAAAAGTTCTCCATGCACTATTTGGTTCCTAATCCCTAAAATATAGTAAACAAATAACCTTCCAAAAAAGAGACTTAATGAAATTGATTAAATACAAATAATCAGAAGAAAAGGTTCACAAACAGGAAGAAAAATAACAATGTGAGGCATAGGATATGAACCCGGGGTTTGGGCAAATAAAATTTTAAAAGATAGTTATTCAAAAAATGTGCATGTGCCACTTTGGTTTGGGGAAAAAAGAAGGCAATGACAATAGAATACTTTCTCACTTGGGAATTCTGAGAAATTACAGGAAAAGCATTAGAAAGTCTGGAAATTTGAAGGAATTATCCAATTGCACAGTTGAGAGATAAGGTTGGGGGAGCTAGAAAGGGAACTGAGAAGGAAGAGTCCTCAGGGACTTGGGCTTTCCAATCTTGCTGTGTTTTCATCTGGAATACATTATTCCAAGATCCTTCCACACTAAATCCTGAATCCCCTTTCTGAGCTTTAAACTATTTCTGCTTCTTACTAAGAAAACTACTGTAAAGTTTTCAATTAATTTTAAAGAACGGTAGTTTTATGTTACTTGGAGAAATCTTTTTTTTATTGAAGACAGACAAGTAGAAGTCTAGAAAATATCTGACACACATGTGCAGTAATATATATATGCATGAATACTGAGCACAAAGTGAACAAATTGATTGAATGGAATGCCAAGATCATGGAACATATTCTTAGTTCTATTACTGTTATTCCGTGGATTTTAGGCAATAAATCAGAATTTTAAAAATGAAATCTCTAAAATATTATTTCCATGCCACTACTAGTTGCTTTGTTAATTCGATCTTTAAAAATGTCTTCTTAAACCATCTATTTCTCTCCATCTCCACAGCCTACCCTGGGCTTAGCCGCTATCCTTGCTTTCCTCTTTCCTGATGGACTGCAAGAGCCTCCTCACTGGTCTCCCCACCATCCACTCTAATTCTCTCCAATTCTTGTCCACACTTAAACCAGAATTAACTTTCAAAACAAAACGAAATCAAAAATGTTATCCTGTTGTCAGTGATATCCTACAGATCTTAAAATTGAGCAAAATTCTTCACACAGCCTCACATCATCCCATTTGGGCCTCGTCCCCTGTGCCATTCTCCCTCCTTCATTATGCTGCTGAAACCACTCTGGCCTACTGGCTTTCTCTTTCTACCTTCCAGTTCAGACATCCCTAACAGTCTGAAGAACACTGTTCACCTCTGCCTCTTCTCCTTACATTAACTCTTGTTCATTTGTCAGATCTCAATTCAAATATCACTATTCCTTAGGAAGGCACTCCTTAACCACCTCCCAGACTAGATCAGAAAACCTCCCTGTTGTTTTCCTTCATACTAATCCTAGATTGTCTTTATATTTCCATTTGTGTGAGTATTTGAGCACCTCTCTCTTCCCAACAGACTGTAGGTTCCATAAGGGCAGAGGCTTTGTCTTAGTCACAATTTATACCCCAATATCTAATATAGCACCTGATACTTAGTAAAAATGTTGAACAAATGAAGAGACCAGAATAGATTTATGACTGTCAAGTGAATATCACTAATATGTACAGTTTAAAAATACACCCTTTCCATTCAATGACTACTCATTGGTTAATACTGATATGCCACCCAAAAATTCCATGAAGAGTATTTTTTGGTCAACATCATTAATTTCAAAGCACATCCCTGCTTAAAGTGAACTGAAATACCCTTCATGAAATTTTTGATTTGGGATAGATAAACACAAACTTGATTGAAAATTCACTTAGACCACAGGCTAGGTTTTGATTTAAATATTAGTTCCTCTAGAGAACCTTTCTGCATCCCTCAGGTAAGTGCCCTTCTCCTATAAGACCAAGATTAATAGTCCTTGTGGGCAGGTGACTCTTTACACATGATTTGAGAACAAAGTTTCCTTCCATCTTGAGTATCCAGCATGCCCTGGGGCCTCATGGTCATTTATGCAACCAGAGCCTGGAGAAGGCATACATGCTTCTTAAATGACACACATTTCTTCTTTTATTTCCACTGGTAAGAACCTGTTACATGGCTACATCCTACTAAAAGAAGGCTGGAAATATAGTCTATCTGTGTACATAAGAAGAAGAAGAAATAAGGAAGCACCAAGAAGTACCTGCCAATCTGTATCTCAGGTACCTAACTTTTAAATGTCCACTAAGATCTATGTATACTCTGCACCATGGAATCATCACGGTATTTCTAACAATGTCTAGTTAAATCTGAAATTGATGGTCCAAGATTCCAGCAAATGTACATCAAGTTTTAACCTCCAAATCAGTTGGGAGTCACTGCAGCCTGTGCCTCCTAGACCAGGCTGTAGCGCCTCTGCAGAGCTCTGCTAGAGCTAAGATTTCCATCAGTGACTATTACCTACCCTGCCACACCACTGCCTGCCCACCCAACCTGCTGGTCTGAGGAAAAGGCCTCTGCATGGACACAAATAACAGCAGGGAAGGAGACAAGATGTGTAGCACTTGGGCTGCTAGATGGGGTTTGGGAGGAGGGCAGAATACTAACTCTGGATCAGGACAAGCGAAATAAGAAGAAGGTATGTCCTTACACTGCTCATGCCACAGATGCAGAGGAGCCACTTTAAAGGCCTCTCCAACTCTGTCTGTTGCAATTGCCTTACCTTTACCTTGATTCTAGATATTCTTTAAGGATTTATTTTATAGTTCAGTTGAAAGAAATAAAAGCATTTTAAAACAGCATATTTGTGTTTTCTTATAAAGAAAATACACAATGAAAAAGCAAAATACTTATATAAGAATTATGTCATAAATTAGAAAAATCTAAAATTATCATTTAAGTAAGCAAACTATCTCCTCTCCATACTCATCTCCCCTTCTATAATCCCCATTAATCACTTCATCCTACCAATTATCTAAGCAAGAGACAAAGATAGAAATATCTTATTTTTGACTCAACCATATCTAGTCCATCAACATGTGATGTTTAGCCTGTACTCTACATATTTCTTTATTGATTGCCTTCTCTCTACCACATTACCTAACATAGAGCTCATCAGGTTGTTCACCAGAATTTCTTCTCACTAAGATTCATCTGCCCACTATACCCCATATCTCCAAGCTCCCCACTACCCTGAACTCTCTTAATGCTTTGAACACATCTCCATATTTTATCTGACTTTCCCAAGTCTATCACAGTCCTCATCCACAAAATGGAGGTTACAAGAGAGTTTAAGTCATTGGGTTTTTATAAATATTAAATGAGAATGCTTAAAAAATTCTCATCACTATCTTGTAATTATTTCTTATGCCTGTGT
This sequence comes from Pteropus vampyrus, assembly GCF_000151845.1. Lineage (NCBI taxonomy): Eukaryota > Metazoa > Chordata > Mammalia > Chiroptera > Pteropodidae > Pteropus > Pteropus vampyrus. Next base: position 11,171,788 of record NW_011888820.1, on the reverse strand, counting down.
CCCCCCGACAATTTGGTTTTTAGTTCATTAATAGTAAGAATTATACTATCTTCATCTTTGTATCCCAGATGCCTGCCTCATTGCCTCAATGAATGTGCTGAATAAATGAAGTAATAATTATGGTGTGAAATCTGATATTACACATAAATAAGTACTAAAAGTTCCATAAACCCCTGACACATAAACATAACTAGACGCTGGTCGCTTTTTAAAATTTTAGCATTTTTCTTCCTTTAGAAAATACCAAGAGGCTCAAGGACATAGACAGTAGACGAGTGGTTACCAGAAGGTAGATGGGATAAAAGAGGTCAAATATATGGTAACAGAAAGAAATCTAACTATGGGTGCCTTACTGTTAAATTGTACACCTGAAACTTACTAGATTTTGTTAACCAATGTCACCATAATAAAAATAATAAAACATTTAAAAAAGAAAATACCAAGAGGAGACCGACATTTACCATAGTGCATAAAATATCATAGATGTCAGGAAATATTTAAGTTAGAATTGTTATAATAAACTCAAGTTCACCCACATTGCATATATTAAGGTACCCTATTTAATAGTGTAGGTAGTAGTCACAAAAATATATATGTGCAGTGTGGATGAAGTATAGTTATTATGAGAGATTTACCTCATGTATCACTGGACTTTTTTTGTATGGCACTATTTCTGCACATTAGTAAAATATTTTATATATTTTCAAGTAACTTCTCTAAGAAAATGCAATTTAAATTTCAGATTTGAGTCTTTTATAGAAAGACAAATATAGTCTTCCACCGCTATGCACAGGTGTAGATCTCTCAGGAATATTCAAGTCAGTCACCAAGGCTAAAGAGCTCAAAGTCTGTTCAATGTGCAAAACCTCGGGACTATTGTTAAAATTCCAGGCAAACTAGAAATTATTCGAGCCAGAAATTACACAATTGTATACCGACCTCCAAACCAGTGGTTCTTCCCTAGAGCACTTTTAATCATTTTAGGAGAAAATAGTTTTATTTAAAAAAAAGTCAAAACTTGGAACGGCACAGTGTGTTGGGAAAAAAGGCTGACAAAGTGACCTTGCAAAGTGAACTTATCTACAAGTGACCACCACAGGCAAAGCTTTCAGAAAGCTTTTAAGTCTATAAAGTGAAAAAATTGGAATCATAGGTACCAGAAATATGCAATGCCTTAAGTGAAGACCAGTGTTACGTGATTATTATTTTTGGACTTGAAGCAGAAAAACCTCTGTTTCTAAGCAGTTAGGAACTTCAAGAACTGAGAAGTGAATACTCAGTCTGATCATTTTAGTTCAAATATCTTATAATAAAAAGAGACTCTGGATACCAATAAAAGTACTGAGAGAATATTTTTTTTTT
>NW_011888820.1:11163558-11169766 GCF_000151845.1 Pteropus vampyrus | reverse complement strand
TCACAGGGAAAAAAAATGCCCCTTAAACACATAAAATGATGCTTAATTTCACTCATATTGAGAGAAATGTGAAGTAAAACTATACACCAAAGTATCGTTTATTATCAACTTGGTAAGAATCCAAAAGTTCATAGTGGTGGGAAACAAAATGATACTACTTCTGCACAGGATAATTTGCCTGTTTTAGACATATCGTTGACCCAAAAACCCTATTTCCAATAATCTATCCTACTGATATACCCACACAAGTATGTAATCACATATGCACATGGGTATTCATTACAACATCACTAGTAAGAGCAAAAGATTGGAAACATCCCAGGTATCCAGCGGTAAATAATTAGTCGAATGAGCTATGATACAGCCACACAATACAATAGTACACAGTTTTTAAAAAGGAAGATCTCTATGCACTGTTGTGGAGAGATTGCCTGCACACATTCTTAAGCAAATATATGCAAATGCAGAAGAATGTCTATCTTATGTCACATTTTGTGTAAGAAAAGAAAAATGTGTACATACATGTGTTTGCAAAATGAAATAACAAAAGTATAAACAAGAAATGAATAAAATTGTTTACCTAGCATGATAGGGTTACCAAGTAAATGGAAAGGGTTAAGTTTGGCATAAAGAAAGTAACCAGTGTAGGTACCAATGAAGGGCACGGGAATAGGCTGGAGGGAGAAGGAATGGAAGCAAGACACTATATATTTCTATTAGATTCTAAATTTTGAATCATGAAAATGAATTATTATTTTTCAAATTCTAAAGCTAATTACAAAACAATTACCTAAAATTGAAATTAATTGTCTATGAAGGAGTTCAGAATGAGTTGCCCCAAAATGAGCCTCTGTGGTATGAGAATTATTTTGAGCTAAAGGCAATTGAGACCCTGTGGGAGGAAGAGAAACTTCTGCCCTTCCCTTAACTATTTAGAAGAATCTAAATTGAGGGCCTTCCCCATAATAAGAGTTATTACCAGAAATAACTTTTTATAACCTATCTGCATAGCAGGACAAACTTCTAATTACTGGAGATCTGCTCTCCTTATCGTCCTGTGAATTGCCCTTTTCCCCTCTGAAGCCCCAGGCACCTTACCTCACTCTTTGACTCAAGATGCCATATATTCATTTCCCTTTCTGTCTCTGAACCTCTAATGTATGTAGGATCGCTAACTCTCTCATGTATAAGGGGTTCCCATACATACCTCTGTAATTAAATTTGGTTATTTTCTCTTTTTAATCTGTGTCATGTCAATTTAATTATTAGACCACCTGGAAGAACCTTGAAGAGTAGGGGGAACTTTCTTCCTCCCACACATCTACTGATAGCCTAAAAGCAATGTTAGCTCAGTAGCAAAGAGTACCCATAGCATCCAGACTTTCATCTTTATTTTCATCCTCTAAAAGGCCCAGGCTCTTTGGAGAAATAGTCATTTCAAAATTGGGATAAAGAAAGTATAATGTGAGCCTGGGACACAGTTTTGTGCTAGAAACAAAGAAACTTTCCAAAATCAGTGGAGTCATATAAAAACTACACAGAAGTCAGTTTGAAAGTGTCACACTACCCAAAATTGCAGATAAAATGAGCAATAGCAAGCTGATTTAATGGTTTGGAAGTAGCCTGGCTATGGAAGGCCTCACACAAAAAGTTGACTTTTGACTAGAGACCTGCAAGAGGGAATGAGCATGTGAATATTTGGGAGAAGAGCATTCTACACCCAGAGAGATAATAGCAAATGCAAAGGCTCTAAACTAGGAAGAGGACCAGAGTATCGAAATGCGAAGGTGGTCAGTGTGGTTGGAGTATAAGGAGTTGGGGGGAGAATAGTAAACGATAATGTCAGAGCAGCTATGGGTGCAACACAGTAGGAACATATGGCATTGGCTTAAGGGCCAAGTGACAATGATATATGTCGGACACTAGAAAGAACGAGGCCCTTGCTATGCAGTGACAAAGCATCTTAATAACTCACATATTCTATTACTTAGGAAGACATCCAACTGCCTTTGAACCTTTGGCTCTAGGTTAGAAGGTTGAAAAAATGTTAGAAGTTTGTGTTGATTTTTACTTGATGCATGTAGCAATATCTCAGAAGAAAAAAATAAGCTCAGGCAAGAATTGGCTGTTAGAAGCAGTAATAAAAGGGAACAAAGATTTGAGACCTCAAAATACTTGCAAAATTCACCACTATCAACTTCAAACATAAGAAATAAGAGTGAAAAGCCCTTGAATAACAAAACCCCATTTAAGATTCAGTCCTATGGCAATGATCATATTGAAACCTTCTCCCTAAAACTAAAAGCTTCAGTGTTGATGCCCTTCCATTGAGAGAGAGGCCTGGAGGCAAGAAAGCAAAGACACCAGGCTTGAGTATTAAATTCAGGAAATGTTGTGAGGATGTTTACTCATACATAAAACTAATGAAAGCAAATCAATCCAAAGCCTACTCAATTTTCAAGAGAATCGTACTGGCAAAGAAATGGCAACCCTCAACTGAAAAGGATTTTGAATGTCTGGGCCACAAAACAATTTCAGCGGTCCCAAATTTGGGTCAAAATGGAATGGGCTACAAAAGCTTTACAGCCCCAGAAATTATACTCCTCCAAATCCACTTCAGTTTTGGCCATGGATGATAACAGGTGAGGACAAACCTCCTAGAATGTGGAACTGGAGGACACAAAGAATTATGAACAAAAGTGTTCCTGCCAGAGAGCAGAATCAGATCTAAATAAGGAACTCTGTTCACTCAGGATAGAAGGCTTTGACAATGCTAACCCCTCAGGCTTTTATTATTGCTATAAATTTCCCCTTTCAAAGTAGAAATTAAAAACGTAATAATCTTGTCCTTGCTCCACCACTGTATATTGTGTGCTGTGTGTGTGTGTGTGTGTGTGTGTTGGCAGATAGATTGGAAAGATAGGGGTCATAAATCTGTCTTAATTTTATAGGTCTCAGGAGCCACGTCTAGACCCGATGAAGAGTCCTATGCCGTACAGCACCTAGAGATCCTGACCTTCGTAATGAATGCAGTAAATGAATGGGACTTTGGGTTATCTCCTTCCAATGGGGATGAGTAGGTGGGAGAAAGAACAAAACAGATAGCTGGTGCCATAAGAAGAGACTAGGGCAAATATTAGCTATTCACTAACTCATTTTCTTCCTCCTGTCACTCTTAGCCAGACTATCTTTCCCAGCTTCCCTTGCCTGTTGCAGAGAAATCTTTCTCATGATCATATTTTCTCCCTTTTCCATCTGCCACTAGGACTTTGATCTCCAGAATAACTTTGGGATTTATGTGGTAAAGATGGCAGAGCCTCCATCAGCCTGAATCCTTGAATGACCACATGGAGCAGAGCCTCCTTCTTCCCCACCATCACCAAATGAACTCTGAATAAAAAATAAGCCACTGAAGTTTGGGCTTTACATTTATAGGAACTTGTAGTGAGCCGGGAGCTAAAATTTTCAAGGAATGAAGGGATATGTCCCTGGAAAACAGGGAGTAGGTAACTGCATTTGTCCAAGGAGTAAATAGTTTAATCTGATGACAGTGATTCAAAGATGGAAGCGGGGGGGTCTATGGATTCTGGAAGTACCAGTGGTGATCTAGGAAGACACCTACCTGACTTCCAGCTCTGGTGATACAAGGAGTGTGGAAAAGAAAATGTCTACCCTTTGAAAGGGTTGAAAGGTTACCGTAGAATGGCCAGGTTTTAATTAGAGCAAGAATTTGAGGGGAATGTTCATATAAGAGATGGAAGGCTTCAGAAAATTGGAAGGAGTAAGAAAAGGCAATATATAAAGTTATATGGGAATCAGAATCTAGTGAATAATGAATGACATTCAAATTCTTACTTTTTGTGGTGACTGACAGATGAAAGGCTAAATACCATTAAGCCCAATGTTCCCAAGACAGAGAGACTGTGATTGCTACAGAAGCTGCAAGTGTTGAGGGTCAGGAAAAGGTCAGTTCTTGCCAGTGACTCCTGTTGATGGAGGCCCAGAGTTCTACCAAGAGTGGTCTTACTCAAAAGTGCAGGCAGTGTCTTGCCCCCTGTAATGATGGCCTATAGAAGGGTGGTCTTACTTCAAGTCTTGCAGAGAGTTGATTTTTTAATTTGTAATTACATGCCATTGTTATCCATTATTTTATTTCATATTGATAAAGAAATTATTTTTATATTCTTAAAGAGTCAATGTTTGTTTAGGTTTACCCTCGTCTTATCATTTTCTTTGTTCAGCATTGTTTTCTGCATCTCAGACCTTTCCTCTGGAATCACTTTTATTCTTCCTTAAGTATATCCTTTAGAAGGATTTTAGCAAAGAGTGTTGGACTGTCAGTTTGTTTATTCTTTGTTTTGTTAAAAATATCTTTATTTGACATTTTTCTGGGTGCACAATTTGAGATAAATAGTTATTTGCTTTCATAACTTTGTTGTGTTTAACGAAAGTTGTAAAAAAAAGTTTCTAACAAGCTAAAAAATCAATCAATATTTTTGAGAAAAAAATCTTTGTCTTTGGTATTCTGCATTTTGATGAAACTAGGTATACATTTATTCTTTCTTTTCTTTCTTTAATCATTTTTATTTAAGACTTGTTGGGCTTCCTGAATCTGTAGGTTGGTATCTTTCATCGATTCTGAAATTTTTTTCAGCTCTTTTTAAAGAAAGTCACCTCTCACTTATTCTAATTGTTCCTTCGAGAACTTTGATTAGATGTATGTTGAATTTTCTAGCTGTGTCCATCATGTCTCAATAATTCTGTCATACAATTTTTAATTTTCTCTTTCTGCACTATATTCTGGATACTTTCTACACATAGGTCTTCCAGTTGGTTACTTATCTTTAGCTATGTCAAATCTGCTGTTTAGCCATTCCGATAAGTTTAAATTTATTTCATTTTTTATTCTTAGAAATTTTCTCATTCATTTTTAAATATGACTAAAGTTCATATTCTTTTGTTCCTTAGTTATCCTTTTTGTTTCTTCCTTTATTTATTTAAATATAATAAGCATATTTTATATCCTGTAGTTTTTATCTCTAATATTTTAATTCTTGCAAATCTACTTCTGTGCTTTATTGTTTCCACAACTCTGACTCTTAATAATTTGCTTCTTATGAATTAGGGATTTTTTTAATGGTGAGATAATATACTTTTTAACCATAACCTGGAGGAACTGTTTGAAGCTTGGGTTTAAGTTTATTATCTCCAAAAGGGTTTTCTTTTTCTTTTCTTTTTTTTTTTTTTTTTTTTTTTTTTTTTTTTTGAGAGTCACACAAGCAGCATGCATTTTGACTTTCAACTTAAATGAGTTCAGAACTGGAATTATGGATCCCCAAGGGAATTTGTTTTCCTTATTCTGCTCTATGCAAAGCTACTTCCACAGACTTGGGTTTTTGTTGTTGTTGTTTGTTTCTCTTTGTTGTGAAGGTGATACATCAATCAGTAAAGATGATTACTTGATTTTATGTGGAATTCTCTTATTTAACCTCCAGTCTTGTTTTGACCCCAGGCTTTGTCATGTGTCTACCTCTCGCATGTGGCTCATTATAACTCAGATTCTGGGCTTTAAAAAATGAGCATATCATTTGAGAAGCAACCTCCTTATAAATTCCTTTAATTTTCTTCTAGCTCAGCGTTCATATTTGTGTTATACATAGAAGTCTCAATAAATGTTCATTGTTTGATATTATTTGAATATCGGCATCAACATTCTTAAAAAAATTTAAAAATGCTGCATTTAAGAGAAAGTGGAAGCATTAAAAGGAAGAGAAAGGCAAAATGTTTTATTTATTGCAGCTATTTGAGATTGTTCATTGTGACATATAAAATGAAGAAGAGGCAGCATTGCAAAGGACATCATAAACTGGGAAGAGAAGCAGAGACCCCAAATCAGATGACACTAATTATCAATATGGAATGTATGTCACCTGTTTAGTGCCAGCAAGAAAAGAAGCAAGACCATAAAGCACCTGTAATGGAATCTTGTAGAATTATAGTTGAAACTCTGCTGGCAACTGCTTCAAGCAAAAAGCTGGAGTCACCAGATGTCTACTTTCCAAAGAGAGAAATCTGTGTGAGACAGGTCCCAGAGATTTACCACCACTGATGTTTGAACCTAGTTGATATAATTCCAGCTAAGGACTCTCAAACATACAGGGTGTCTCTGTTTTTTACTTTCTATCCCCAAATTATTCTTAATATATAA